>NC_069503.1:196814155-196996655 GCF_027579735.1 Bombina bombina | reverse complement strand
TCAGCATCATGATGATGAAGGAGGCAAGACCTCCGAAAACGTTACAGAAATAAAAGTAACTTGTTTGTGAAAGTCCTGAGAGTGCATTTTTTCTAGCTACATATATATATATATATATATATATATATATACATGTGTGTATGTGTGTATATACATATATATATATATGTGTGTGTGTCTTTATACATGTGTATTTATGAGTTTATATGTGTATATATCTATGTGCAAAGTTCCAATGAAAGAAAGTCGAGCAAACCAGCAAATGTAATAAAACGTAGCTTTTATTCCAAAACTTTAAAAAGCAGGATCACAGTGACATCCTATGAGAATGATTAACACCACGGGGCTGGCAGGCTTACGCGTTTCGGCATTGCGCCGTAGTCATAGCATAGTTTGCCAGTCCCAGGTGTGCAATTTATACACAATTCCATTATTCTGTTCAATTATTATGACCCTGGGGAAGTCTCCCTATGGGTGATGGGGGAAACCAGACGTGGACTCCTTGCCCAGTGTGCTTAGAGGAATGTGGCTGCACCTCACTGACGAGGCCCATAGGAGGCCGAAACGATCGTCTGGGGTTGTCATGTTCCTTGTTCAGAGGAGAATTGCCTGGTATTTCGGGGCTGGACTGACCTTACTTGGCGGGATCAGACTGATATACTTCAGGAAAGTTTTCTTCTGTGAAAAGCACACTGGTCTAAAAGAGGCTGCTTCCGGGTGGTAAATCGCCATAGAACAAGCCACTGAGCTGTTGTTCGTTCCTGGTAGAGCGCTTCTCTCTTTGTATGCAAATTATTATGACCCTGGGGAAGTCTCCCTATGGGTGATGGGGGAAACCAGACGTGGACTCCTTGCCCAGTGTGCTTAGAGGAATGTGGCTGCACCTCACTGACGAGGCCCATAGGAGGCCGAAACGATCGTCTGGGGTTGTCATGTTCCTTGTTCAGAGGAGAATTGCCTGGTATTTTGGGGCAGGACTGACCTTACTTGGCGGGATCAGACTGATATACTTCAGGAAAGTTTTCTTCTGTGAAAAGCACACTGGTCTAAAAGAGGCTGCTTCCGGGTGGTAAATCGCCATAGAACAAGCCACTGAGCTGTTGTTCGTTCCTGGTAGAGCGCTTCTCTCTTTGTATGCAAATTATTATGACCCTGGGGAAGTCTCCCTATGGGTGATGGGGGAAACCAGACGTGGACTCCTTGCCCAGTGTGCTTAGAGGAATGTGGCTGCACCTCACTGACGAGGCCCATAGGAGGCCGAAACGATCGTCTGGGGTTGTCATGTTCCTTGTTCAGAGGAGAATTGCCTGGTATTTTGGGGCTGGACTGACCTTACTTGGCGGGATCAGACTGATATACTTCAGGAAAGTTTTCTTCTGTGAAAAGCACACTGGTCTAAAAGAGGCTGCTTCCGGGTGGTAAATCGCCATAGAACAAGCCACTGAGCTGTTGTTCGTTCCTGGTAGAGCGCTTCTCTCTTTGTATGCAAATTATTATGACCCTGGGGAAGTCTCCCTATGGGTGATGGGTGAAACCAGACGTGGACTCCTTGCCCAGTGTGCTTAGAGGAATGTGGCTGCACCTCACTGACGAGGCCCATAGGAGGCCGAAACGATCGTCTGGGGTTGTCATGTTCCTTGTTCAGAGGAGAATTGCCTGGTATTTCGGGGCTGGACTGACCTTACTTGGCGGGATCAGACTGATATACTTCAGGAAAGTTTTCTTCTGTGAATAGCACACTGGTCTAAAAGAGGCTGCTTCCGGGTGGTAAATCGCCATAGAACAAGCCACTGAGCTGTTGTTCGTTCCTGGTAGAGCGCTTCTCTCTTTGTATGCAAATTCCATTATTCTATTGGTTAAAAAATAGATAGAAGGACATGTGATTAAAACAAAACACGCCCACAAGGGTAACTGTTAAATAACCGTGAAAGAACAAAGTGGTTTATATGTAACAGAGATAAACACATATATGGTGAAGATACATTAATAAGATAACTAATTAATAAATGAATCCATATTAGACTAGAGATCAAGTACAGAGACGAATTATATAGGAAATCACATTAATAGGAATAGTTAGCTGGATATTTAACACATACGCTATGAACCCAAAAGGGAACTGTCTACATACCCTTGCTGTTATATAACCTTAGCAAAGGATAGTGAATGGGAACTACACAAATTATTGCAAAAATGCATCATTATACATAATAGCTCATACAAAAATATATATATGAGGACATCAATAATATATATTTATACTATTGCTGTAGAGGCTGTAATAGCCTCGATAGTGTAGTTACCTAGACATTAGTGCTACTCAGTAAGTAAACCGAAACTTACAGCATGAGATGGGAAGGGAACAGCAACCAGCTAAAACTATTACTAGTATATTAGATTTATATATATTCCACATATGCATATAGTAAAGTACAAATGTAGTTGTAAAACATTACCTAAATACTACTTCCATCAATTGATATGCATATAGAAAAATACATAAATACACAAATATATATACATATATATATATATGCAGAATACACAAACCTGCACATAGACACACATATATACATATGCACAAAGGGGTCTCATAGAGGACTAACCACATGTTGGTCAATGTAATCAGTAGTCATAGATACCTAACTGGATGATTAAACAAACTACTATAAAGGGACGGCTATATTTATCCATAAATAGAAAACATGAATATATGTATGTTCATGCAGATATGGAACCTCATAGCAGTATGATCATTCCCAGTAATTAATAAGATCAAACTCTGAGTTTAGACCTTTTGGTACTTTGTTTTCTAATTTAAAGATCCATAGCATCTCTCTTTTGTTTAGCAAAGTCTCTCTATTCCCTCCTCTGCGTGGCCGTGGTATCATGTCAATTGGCTGCCATGAAAAACAAGACAAGTCTTGTTTGTGGAACCTTGCAAAATGATTTACTAGAGGAGTGGTGGCCTTCCCCACTCGTATAGTAGATAGATGTTCTCTCACTCTGGATCTTATGTCCCTAGTGGTGAGACCAACATACTGTTTGCCACATTTTGTACATGTTATACAATAGATAACAAATTCAGATGTGCAATTGAGACAGAAATTGATCTCATACGTTTTGCCAGTCACAGTGGAGCTGAAGTGGTCTGCTGCAATAAGGTATTCGCAGGCTCCACATCTTGAGCTCCCGCTTGTTACAATCTGAATTGAATTTAAGACAGAGTAACACTGATTATGCTAAGTTTGACTTGATACTCAGGAACACCATAATTGATGTTAGGAAACAAGTGATAGATATAAAACATTCCAAGTACATATGTGACCAGACAGACTATGATTCTCATACAGTATATATATGGAATCATGACCAACGTACTGTCAACAGGAGACTACAAAATAGGAATAGGTCTAGAAACAGGAGACGCAGAAACAGGAGATGGGGTGGACGACACAATCAGGTTACATTTTCTGACACAGAAGCAGAATCAGGAGAAGAGGGTTCAGCTACTAGTGGAGATGACCTACCTACACCTAGTAGAGTTAAGGGCATACTAAAGAATGCAACAGATAACACTACTGATAATCCACCAATAAATATTATACAGTCAGTAAGATCTAAGAACAGCTCTAACTCTAATAAATATACAGCTAGTACAACCAACACCTTGCCAACTAACACTAGCACTACAAGTAATTTGGATATGCAGACACAATTGGGTATATCCACACAGTCTGCAAGAGACCAGTCTCAGTTAGAACAGGTTTTTTCCCGCCCTCAGAGCAAACCGGACAGAGGGGGGAAAAACAGAGCAGAGAAGCAGGCTTACAACCTGAGAGAAAAACAACAGACGAAATACAAATAGACTGTGTAATCAATTTGTCTAACACAGTTCTTACTGATACCCAGTTTAGTGTACTTGGCAAAGGTTTGGGGTTTGTTCCTTCCACCAATTTTAATTTAATTAAAACCATTGTCGATGTGAATCGACTAGTACGCAATCTCACCTTAAAATGTCATTTTTCAGGAGCTAGTGCTGCTGAACCACCTGTTGTTATTCCTAATAAATGGGTCACTATAGATTTGAACACCAATTTACCCTTCTCTGAGTCATGTGATTTGATCACTTTATCTAACCTCCAGAAGGAGGGAGATAATTCTACTATTGCTACCCAGACAAATAAAGTAAAAAGTATGAAACCACCATCTAAATTTTATCCCTTACACAGTAGGGGGGGCATAATTGAACACTTCCATGATAGAGTCACCAAAGATCTAAAAACTCTTTCAGAGTCATTAACTAAGCCAAGGAACAACTTAAGTAGGGATGAGTATAAGGCCCTCAAAGAGTTAGCAAGTAATACAGACATTGTCATCCGCAATGCGGATAAAGGGGGCTCTGTAGTGGTCCTTGATAAGGATCAATACATCAATGAAGCTACTCGACAATTGGAAGACAGTGACTCTTATAGCGTTTTGTCAGCTAATCCTACTACTCGCTTTCAAAAAGAGCTTGCGCACCTTCTGGATGATGGAATGGAAGAGGGGTTTCTAGACCCTGATACGGCGGGCTATCTATATGTTGATAACCCTGTAACACCGGCCTTCCACCATCTCCCGAAGGTGCACAAGTCCCTGACTAATGTCAAAGGTCGTCCGATTGTTAGCGGAATAGGATCCCTCTTTGAGCATCTATCCCAATGGATAGATATGATCCTTCAGCCTTTTGTGGTAGCTCTTCCTAGTCAGCTCAGAGATACAAAGCATTTGGTCAATCTTATGAGAGGATTCGAGTGGGTGTCTGGGACCCACAGGTGGGCTACCATAGACGTTATCGCCCTTTACTCCTCCATCCCCCATGACAAGGGGATGGAAGCGGTTGCTTATTTTCTAAGGGAATGGTCAGATCTTACGTGTGGCTTCCAGGCATACATTCTACGTGTTCTCAGGTTTCTTTTGACACACAATTTCTTTGAATTTGAGAATACCTTTTATCTCCAGAGACGTGGGACAGCGATGGGGGCCAAGTTTGCCCCCTCCTATGCCAACCTATTTATGGGTTGGTGGGAGCTGTCCCACGTCTTTGGAGATACCAATAGGTATAGGCATAATATTGTTTTTTACCGTCGTTTTATCGACGATCTGATCATTGTTTGGGAGGGAGATCCGAGTGAACTTATGTCATTTGTTGATCACCTCAATAACAATGATGTGGGTATTAAGTTTACATTTGAGACCCATCAGAATTGTATAAATTATCTGGATATAACTTTAAGTGGTACCGACCAGGGTCAGGTTACCACTAGTCTGTACAGGAAACCTATTTCGGTCAATTCCGTTTTGCACGCCTCAAGCTGCCATCCGAAATTTGTACCTTACGCTATAGTGAAGGGACAGCTGATTAGGGCAAAGCGGAACTGCTCTGAAGTTACTGATTGTAAGGCACAAATGGATGAAGTCTGTGGTCGCCTTAGAAGAAGAGGCTACCCACGTAGGACTATTCGTAGAGCCTATGGGGAGGTCTCTAGGCTAAATAGAACTGAGATGCTAAGGGATAAACCCCAAAATTCCGCTACTCCTGTCAGCAATGGAGTAACGTTTGTAACTGACTATAGTAACCAATATGAGCAAGTGGTTGGTATTGTCAAGAAACATTTCAACATGCTCATCGCTGATGACAGACTTATAGGTTGTATCCAAAATGGATTAAGATGTTCCTACCGTAGAAATCGTACATTAGGGAACATATTAGCACCTACAGTCCTTAAAAAACCACCAACCACAGGCAGTGCTTGGTTAACAAGCAAGGGATCCTATAGATGTGGGAGCTCAAGATGTGGAGCCTGTGAATACCTTATTGTAGCAGACCACTTCAGCTCCACTGTGACTGGCAAAACGTATGAGATCAATTTCTGTCTCAATTGCACATCTGAATTTGTTATCTATTGTATAACATGTACAAAATGTGGCAAACAGTATGTTGGTCTCACCACTAGGGACATAAGATCCAGAGTGAGAGAACATCTATCTACTATACGAGTGGGGAAGGCCACCACTCCTCTAGTAAATCATTTTGCAAGGTTCCACAAACAAGACTTGTCTTGTTTTTCATGGCAGCCAATTGACATGATACCACGGCCACGCAGAGGAGGGAATAGAGAGACTTTGCTAAACAAAAGAGAGATGCTATGGATCTTTAAATTAGAAACCAAAGTACCAAAAGGTCTAAACTCAGAGTTTGATCTTATTAATTACTGGGAATGATCATACTGCTATGAGGTTCCATATCTGCATGAACATACATATATTCATGTTTTCTATTTATGGATAAATATAGCCGTCCCTTTATAGTAGTTTGTTTAATCATCCAGTTAGGTATCTATGACTACTGATAACATTGACCAACATGTGGTTAGTCCTCTATGAGACCCCTTTGCGCATATGTATATATGTGTGTCTATGTGCAAGTTTGTGTATTCTGCATATATATATATATGTATATATATTTGTGTATTTATGTATTTTTCTATATGCATATCAATTGATGGAAGTAGTATTTAGGTAATGTTTTACAACTACATTTGTACTTTACTATATGCATATGTGGAATATATAAATCTAATATACTAGTAATAGTTTTAGCTGGTTGCTGTTCCCTTCCCATCTCATGCTGTAAGTTTCGGTTTACTTACTGAGTAGCACTAATGTCTAGGTAACTACACTATCGAGGCTATTACAGCCTCTACAACAATAGTATAAATATATATTATTGATGTCCTCATATATATATTTTTGTATGAGCTATTATGTATAATGATGCATTTTTGCAATAATTTGTGTAGTTCCCATTCACTATCCTTTGCTAAGGTTATATAACAGCAAGGGTATGTAGACAGTTCCCTTTTGGGTTCATAGCGTATGTGTTAAATATCCAGCTAACTATTCCTATTAATGTGATTTCCTATCTAATTCGTCTCTGTACTTGATCTCTAGTCTAATATGGATTCATTTATTAATTAGTTATCTTATTAATGTATCTTCACCATATATGTGTTTATCTCTGTTACATATAAACCACTTTGTTCTTTCACGGTTATTTAACAGTTACCCTTGTGGGCGTGTTTTGTTTTAATCACATGTCCTTCTATCTATTTTTTAACCAATAGAATAATGGAATTGTGTATAAATTGCACACCTAGGACTGGCAAACTATGCTATGACTACGGCGCAATGCCGAAACGCGTAAGCCTGCCAGCCCCGAGGTGTTAATCATTCTCATAGGATGTCACTGTGATCCTGCTTTTTAAAGTTTTGGAATAAAAGCTACGTTTTATTACATTTGCTGGTTTGCTCGACTTTCTTTCATTGGAACTTTGTTATGGGCCTGTTTGAGCACTATAACTCATATATACCCTCACTACACTAAGCCAGTGTGACCGGATGACAGCTGGATACAGAGGAGGATCTTTCACACGCAGCCTGTGTTACTCTTCGTCTTGCCGTTTTTGGAGCGCTTTGATTGGCAGTCCACCCATGACGACACGGTTGTCGGCTCGTGTCTGATAGGCTCTACCCGCGGAAGCATCTTGGAGGAAGGCGGGACCTGAGCGACACTGAGCAAAGGGGGAGAGGACGCCGAATGCCGCCACGAAGAAACGCCAAGTGAGTAACACTTGAAGGGCTTTGCATCTGTCAGCGGCAATGTATGTTATCCAATGTTATGTTATGGGACTCTGTTCTGGGTGGTGAGACACCTGTTCATAACCGCATACCCCATTTGGGAACTGTGTTTTTTGGATACAATTGATTTACTTATATATATATAACTTTTCTTGACCGCTTAAGTACAGCGAAGTGAAACTACACTTTTGAATCTAGTAACACTGGGTCACACTGTGAATCAGGCCATTTGGCTTTGGGTATGTTTTGAACTTTACGCATATGTTCTCAAGCATAAGTTTTGGTCAGCTCTGGCGCTAGTTTCCCCCTCTCTCTCTTTTTGGTTGTTTCTATATCTATGTGCACACATACATACATATATACACATAAATATACAGGTATACACTTATATATACATATATCACTTTTGAGCCTTTCCGAGTCAAATACCTTTGAACATGCAATATAATTTGTATTCATTTTCATGTGTTTTAATATTTTTTATAGAAATACTTGGAATTCCTATGTTCTTCACATAGATTTTTTTTATTTTTTATATTATATATATATATATATATATATACTGTATATATATATATAAAATATATATAAATATATATATACAGTATATATATGACAGTATATATATGTAGAAAAAAACAGAGAACACAGAGCACAAGCTTGATTCAAGTGAGATTTAATAACAAAAGCAATACGCACAATAAAAACACACCTACAGTAGTCAGTTAAGTAGAGAGCTATACTGCAAGAATAGATTAGCTACATTTTGCCAATATTGTTGTCTGTTCCAGTTGTTATCTAATAGTTTATGACATCGTTTAATTCCTTATGTTGTGTTCAACTTTACTGAAACGTGTTAATATTTTGTTCATGCTGAGCTGTGCATTTGTTATGTTTGACCCACCGCACACCATACGTGAAACGATACACAGGACACTGACTGGAGAATCTTCTTCTTAGTGGACACTAGACACCTGACACAGAATGACTGACTGGGGTCAGGCTCCACATGCTGACCTCCCCCCCACCTTGATAGTTGTGACCTCTTACAATTTTTGGTAAGAGCACTCATAGCGATAGTGTATCTCACACATCGATAAATACCCTGACAGTACTTAATTAACCTAAATAGTTACTTGAGAGCAGACAGATTTACCCCTCCCTTCTTTTGTTTCCCCCTCTTCCCCAGCCTTCCAGGCAAGCATCCCGCACCTGCTTTGTTGTGTCCTACTAGTGGTATAGAACCTTTTAACCTTATGGCGCCCATAACTGTAGCCACTCTCAATGCCCAGGGCTTAAACTCCCCCACTAAACGTAGCCTTTTATCTAATTACCTCAACTCTCACAAATTGCATATTGTGTTTCTCCAGGAGACTCATTGGGATACCAAAACCAAGCCATTTCGCAACCCAATACACTACCCCATATGCGAAACAGCTTCCTTCTCGGAGAAAAAGAGGGGGGTAGCAATCTTGATCCACAGAGACATCTGCTGTACTATAGAACATGTTGACCGTGACCCCGGGGGTAGATATTTGATCCTAGTCTGCGTACTAAATGGAATCCTTTACACCTTAGCCTCTATCTACACCCCAAGCGCCAAACAGATCCCATTCCTGAGACAGTTCCTGGGGAGACTAGGGGAAGTTAAGAGGGGACACCTATTGATAGGGGGGGACCTCAATCTGGTTTGGGACCCTACCTTAGATAAAAAAACTCAGAAAGCTTACCTCTCTGACCGAAACCTTAATACCCAGTCCAATGCGCTACGCAGACTTATGTACCAACATGGCCTCTACGATATCTGGCGATGCCTTGCACCGACCGAAAGAGACTACACCCATTACTCCAAACCCCATAACTCCTACTCCAGGATTGACTACCTTCTGTGTGACTCCTGGACTTTGGATCAATTCTGTGCCCCATGAATAAGACCATGCCCCTGGTCGGATCACGACCTTGTCAGTGCAGGGTGCACCATCTTGCGTCCTTCTGATTGCAGTCCCTCCTGGAAGCTACCTGACCATCTCCTGGCAGAGGGGGAAATCCCCCAGCTAGTAGAGATAATCTCAGATTTCCTGAGACACAATGATATGGGCGACACGAGCCAGGGAATTCTGTGGGCTACACTTAAAGCCTATCTCAGGGGCCATTTTATTAAAAAAAGTGCATTGTTAAAAGCTAAAAACAAAGTTTCCCTCACTGAGCTGTACGCGAAACTGAGACAGACTGAATTGATTAACAAGAATACCCCCACTCCCACTCTGGGCGACCGAGTTGGCGCCATCAGAGATGAAATTGCCAAGAGAGAGCAACTGCGAGTCCAGGCAAACCTGCTTCGACTTCGACAGGTGTATTTCTACAAAGGGAACAAAGCTGATAGGTTGCTGGCCCGTAAGCTCAGAGATTGTGCGGTTCAGGCCAGAATCCCCGCAATCTCTACGGCGACAGGCATAGTCCACTCGTCAAAAAGTAGAGAGAAGGCGTTTGCCGACTACTATACTTCCTTATATAATCTTAACAATGACTCTTTGGGAGTCGAAGCCCGCAGAACAGCTGCCCAGCAGTTCTTGGCAAAACTAGACCTTCCCTCTCTAGAGTCAGACTCAGCGGAGGATTAAATTGCCCCATTCACTTTAGAGGAAATCAAAACAGCCATATTGACCTTGAAGCCCCACAAGGCTCCGGGTCCGGATGGATTCACAAGCCTTTTTTATCGTACCTTTGCTCATCTGCTGTCACCTATCCTTCTCCATCTTTTTGGTGAGGTTAGGGAAGAGGGAGCTTTCCTCCCCGAATTCTTGGAGGCCAGTATCTTGACTATACCCAAAGAGGGAAAGGACCTGACGCTCTGTGAGAGCTATCGGCCCATCTCCCTTATTAATATGGACGTGAAAATCTATGCTAAGGTCCTTGCGACTAGACTTGGAAAGCACTTACCCTCACTGGTCCATTTGGACCAAGTGGGATTTGTACAAGGAAGGCAAGGTACAGATAACACCCGTAGACTACTGAACATATTTGTGGAAACAGCAGATATGGGACTGCCTCTCCTCACCCTATCCATGGACGCAGAAAGAGCGTTTGACAGGGTGGGATTATATGTTTTGCACTTTAGAACGTTTTAGGATCCCTGAGACGTTTCGTACAGCTATTGCCGCTCTCTACGCTTCCCCGATGGCTGTGATTAAAGGTATAGGTTTCTGTTCCCCTAAAATTGCAATCAGGAACGGAACCAGGCAGGGGTGCCCCCTGTCCCCGCTCCTCTTCGCGTTGGTGATGGAGCCTCTTGAGGAGGCAATTAGAGAAAGCCCCGAGGTCCAAGGCCTTCAGATACATGACACACTTCAGAAATTGGCGCTTTTCGCCGATGATCTCACTCTCTTCCTCACCAACCCAGTGGAGTCACTTCCCTACCTTTTTGAGATTGTTGACGCTTTTAGTAGCATTTCAAACTATAAGGTCAATGTGTCTAAAACAGAAGCCTACATGATTCACATTGAGCAATCGGAGCAGAGACGCCTTAAGCGACTCTACTCGTTCCGGTGGTCAATAGATGGGATCAGGCATCTAGGTGTCTTTCTGTCGCATGACAAAAATACGGTGTTACAGGAAAACTACACTGTTCTTCTGCGGGAAGTTGAGGCGAGATTGAAATCTAAAAAATATGAGGAAATTTCCTGGATGGGCAGAATCGCTGCTCTGAAGATGATGATTCTCCCTAAATTAACTTACCTTATGAGGTGTATCCCCATCCCAGTCCCGGAAAAGATCTTACGTGGCTTCCAAACCACTTTCAATACCTATTTTTGGGACAACAAGCGACCGAGGGTAGCTGCGGCCACACTTCAGGTCCCAGTAGTCCGAGGTGGGCTGGGACTGCCCAACGTTCAACTATACCATCAAGCGGCAATGATTTGGGTGGGAGCTAGAACAGGCTTCGCTCCCCGCTTATGTCGACCTCTCGGATCTGCTGTGGGTCTCACCGCACTTAGCCGCACAGATACCGATCTCCAACCATCTCATCAAAGACTGTCAATTGGTATGGTTCCGCCTCAGGCACCACCAGTTGATAGCCCCACACCCTTCGCCCATCCATCCTGTCGTGTCGCTCCTTCAAGGGCTACCAAATATTCGGCTCACCCCCTGGAAAGCCCTAGAGATCACTTCTCTGAGTGACTTCTACCTGAATGAGAATCTTCTCTTGCCCCAAGACATGATGTCTAAATTCGGCATTCCCGGCCCCCTAGAGTTCGACTTTATGAGACTAAGATCCCTGATGAAGGCATGGGGATTCCTGGTTGAAAAAAATCAGGGCGCCTACTATCTGGGAGATGAGATGGAAGGCGAACCTCCAACTGTGCAAGCCTCTCACTGCCCATTACCGATCCCTCTTGGGACCTCCCACACTGGTGAAAACTAGACATATGGCCTCCTGGGAAACAGAATTGAGACTCACTTTTACGACACTTGACTGGACTAAGGCGATACTGTTGACTAAATCCGCACTTCACTGTGCGACAATGTATGAACTCTACTTCAAGATCATCACCAGATGGCACTTAGTGCCGACCAAACTTCGGACTCTGTATCCTGAGCATTCGCCCCTATGTTGGAGAGAATGTGGAGAGATAGGAACCCCGCTCCATATGTGGTGGTCATGTAACAGACTCCGACCACTTTGGTTGAAAACCTCTGAGGTCTGCAAGGCCCTAGAACTTCTGACTCCAGACACTCCAGGCCTAGCTCTTCTGCATTTGGAAGTTAAAAAACTGCCAAAACACAAGAGATATCTGTTAATCTACCTGTTGACATCAGTCAAGATGTTAATTGCCAGGAATTGGAAGAAACAGCAGCCCCCAAGATGGCAGGCAGTTATTGACTACCTGCAATATGTTAAAGCAATGGAAGACTATGGCCTAGATTTAGAGGTGGGCGGTAGCCGTCAAAACCAGCGTTAGAGGCTCCTAACGCTGGTTTTTACCGCCCTCTGGTATTTGGAGTCAGTCATTAAAGGGTCTAACGCTCACTTTTCAGCCGCAACTTTTCCATACCGCAGATCCCCTTACGTCAATTGCGTATCCTATCTTTTCAATGGGATCTTTCTAACGCCGGTATTTAGAGTCTCGGCTGAAGTGAGCGTTAGAAATCTAACGACAAAACTCCAGCCACAGAAAAAAGTCAGTAGTTAAGAGCTTAATGGGCTAACGCCGGTTTATAAAGCTCTTAACTACTGTGCTCTAAAGTACACTAACACCCATAAACTACCTATGTACCCCTAAACCGAGGTCCCCCCACATCGCCGCCACTCTATTAATTTTTTTTAACCCCTAATCTGCCGACCGCCACCTACGTTATACTTATGTACCCCTAATCTGCTGCCCCTAACACAGCCGACCCCTATATTATATTTATTAACCCCTAACCTGCCCCCCACAACGTCGCTGCCAGCTACCTACAATAATTAACCCCTAATCTGCCGACCGCAAAGCGCCGCTACCTACGTTATCCTTATGTACCCCTAATCTGCTGCCCCTAACACCGCCGACCCTATATTATATTTATTAACCCCTAATCTGCCCCCCTCAACTTCGCCTCCACCTGCCTACACTTATTAACCCCTAATCTGCCGAGCGGACCGCACCGCTACTATAATAAAGTTATTAACCCCTAATCCGCCTCACTCCCGCCTCAATAACCCTATAATAAATAGTATTAACCCCTAATCTGCCCTCCCTAACATCGACGACACCTAACTTCAATTATTAACCCCTAATCTGCCGACCGAATCTCGCCGCTACTGTAATAAATTTATTAACCCCTAAAGCTAAGTCTAACCCTAACCCCCCCTAAATTAAATATAATTTAAATCTAACGAAATAAATTAACTCTTATTAAATAAATTATTCCTATTTAAAGCTAAATACTTACCTGTAAAATAAACCCTAATATAGCTACAATATAAATTATAATTATATTATAGCTATTTTAGGATTTATATTTATTTTATAGGTAACTTTGTATTTATTTTAACCAGGTACAATAGCTATTAAATAGTTAAGAACTATTTAATAGCTAAAATAGTTAAAATAATTTCAAAATTACCTGTAAAATAAATCCTAACCTAAGTTACAATTAAACCTAACACTACACTATCAATAAATAAATTAAATAAAATACCTACAATTACCTACAATTAAACCTAACACTACACTATCAATACATTAATTAAATACAATACCTACAAATAACTACAATTAAATAAACTAACTAAAGTACAAAAAATAAAAAAGAACTAAGTTACAAAAAATAAAAAAATATTTACAAACATTAGAAAAATATTACAACAATTTTAAACTAATTACACCTACTCTAAGCCCCCTAATAAAATTACAAAGCCCCCCAAAATAAAAAAATGTCCTACCCTATTCTAAATTAAAAAAGTTCAAAGCTCTTTTACCTTACCAGCCCTGAACAGGGCCCTTTGCGGAGCATGCCCCAAGAAATTCAGCTCTTTTGCCTTTAAAAAAACACATACAATACCCCCCCTCAGAACAGCCAATAGAATGCGAGCTCAATCTGATTGTCTGATCGGAATTTTCCTACCTTAATTCCGATTGGCTGATAGAATCCTATCAGCCAATCGGAATTCGAGAGACGCCATCTTGGATGACGTCCCTTAAAGGAACCGTCATTCTTCAGTTGGACGTCATCGGAAGAAGATTGATCCGCACTGGAGGTCTTCAAGATGGAGCCGTTCCTCATCGGATGAGGATAGAAGATGCCGCTTGGATCAAGATGGTTGCCGGTCTGGATCGCCTCTTCTTCCCGGATAGGATGAAGACTTTGGAGCCTCTTCTGGACCTCTTCATCCGCAGGATTATGGATCGCCAGCCCCCGCTTGGGTTGGATGAAGATTTTGGAGCCTGGAACAATCGGTGATACCCGGCGAGGTGAAGATAAGGTAGGAAGATCTTCAGGGGCTTAGTGTTAGGTTTATTAAAGGGGGGTTTGGGTTAGATTAGGGGTATGTGGGTGGTGGGTTGTAATGTTGGGGGGGTATTGTATGTGTTTTTTTTACAGGCAAAAGAGCTGAATTCTTTGGGGCTTGCCCCGCAAAGGGCCCTTTTAAATGGCTGGTAAGGTAAAAGAGCTTTGAACTTTTTAATTTAGAATAGGGTAGGGCATTTTTTTATTTTGGGGGTCTTTGTTATTTTATTAGGGGGCTTAGAGTAGGTGTAATTAGTTTAAAATTGCTGTAATATTTTTCTAATGTTTGTAAATATTTTATTATTTTTTGTAACTTAGTTCTTTTTTATTTTTTGTACTTTAGTTAGTTTATTTAATTGTAGTTATTTGTAGGTATTGTATTTAATTAATGTATTGATAGTGTAGTGTTAGGTTTAATTGCAGATAATTGTAGGTAGTTTATTTAATTTATTTATTGATAGTGTAGTGTTAGGTTTAATTGTAACTTAGGTTAGGATTTATTTTACAGGTAATTTTGTAATTATTTTAACTATTTTAGCTATTAAATAGTTCTTAACTATTTAATAGCTATTGTATCTGGTTAAAATAAATACAAGGTTACCTGTAAAATAAATATAAATCCTAAAATAGCTATAATATAATTATAATTTATATTGTAGCTATATTAGGGTTTATTTTACAGGTAAGTATTTAGCTTTAAATAGGAATAATTTATTTAATAAGAGTTAATTTATTTCGTTAGATTTAAATTATATTTAATTTAGGGGGGTGTTAGGGTTAAAGTTAGACTTAGCTTTAGGGGTTAATAAATTTATTAGAGTAGCAGTGAGCTCCTGTCGGCAGATTAGGGGTTAATACTTGAAGTTAGGTGTCGGCAATGTTAGGGAGGGCAGATTAGGGGTTAATACTATTTATTATAGGGTTATTGAGGCGGGAGTGAGGCGGATTAGGGGTTAATAACTTTATTATAGTAGCGCTCAGGTCCGGTCGGCAGATTAGGGGTTAATAAGTGTAGTTAGGTGGAGGCGACGTTGGGGGCGGCAGATTAGGGGTTAATAAATATAATATAGGGGTCGGTGATGTTAGGGCAGCAGATTAGGGGTACATAGGGATAATGTAGGTGGCGGGGGTGTACGGAGCGGCAGATTAGGGGTTAAAAATAATATGCAGGGGTCAGCGATAGCGGGGGCGGCAGATAAGGGGTTAATAAGTGTAAGGTTAGGGGTGTTTAGACTCGGGGTACATGTTAGAGTGTTAGGTGCAGACGTAGGAAGTGTTTCCACATAGAAAACAATGGGGCTGCGTTAGCAGCTGAACGCGGCTTTTTTGCAGGTGTTAGGTTTTTTTTCAGCTCAAACAGCCCCATTGTTTTCTATGGGGGAATCGTGCACGAGCACGTTTTTGAAGCTGGCCGCGTCCGTAAGCACAGCTGGTATCGAGAGTTGAAGTTGCGGTAAATATGCTATACGCTCCTTTTTTGGAGCCTAACGCAGCCATTCTGTGAACTCTAAATGCTAGCGGTATTTAAAAGGTGCGGCCAGAAAAAAGCACGCGTAGCTAACGCACCCCTTTGGCCGCAGAACTCTAAATCTAGGCGTATGTCTTTCGGACTAGGAAACAGTCAGACGTCTTTTCTTTGTCTTTTCTGGGAACCCTGGGAGACCTACCTAAAGCCGACTACATGAGGTTCCCTTTTTCTTCAAACCTAGCGACCCTCCTGCGACTATGTCATTTACCTCTCCTAGAGGAAGCGCCTCACTATGCCAGGCCTGAGGTGCCCCTCATTGCTCTTCCCCTCTCCCCCCCCCCTTCCTCCTGACGCCTCTACTTCCCCCACAATACCCCCCTCCCTTTCAAGAGAGGCGAGTGTCTACCCCTACCAGTATTACTCTCAAGTATACACATTATATAAGTTTCCTATGTTACCTTTCTTAACTGTCAGGCTCAATGGGTATGGCGCAAATGGCCATACGATACCCAAAATATTGAAAAGAAGAAACAAAATTTTTCCTATGACAGACCAATACATAACACTTATAACGTGCGGATACACAGCTGATGAATGACTATCCTATAGGCTTGACCACTGAGTTGGGTAAACTGATTTACTTGAAATGTCATTTAACCTTTGAATGTTTGAATGTAACCTGTTACCTATTATGTCGAGTCAAATTGTTTTGTTATGTGGTCTTGTACCATTTTCACTAATAAAAACGTATTTAAAAAAAAACACACCTACAAGATGTGTGGTTAAATTAGCATGTAGTCTTTTCATACAATTGTACGAGTGTACCACTCAGTCTATATATATATATATATATATATATATATATATATATATATATATATATATATATATATATATAAAAACAATATATATATATACAGTATACATATATATATATCTACAATCTATGGGTAGAATGCATTAGCGTGGCCATGATATCTGAAGTCCTGAAGTTAGCACGCATTTCTCGCATACTTACTTTATACTTTCAACTTGTAATACACAAGGTAATGCTATCGCAATACATTTTTACTTTGAGCACAGTTAGCATGTAAACAAAAACTATTATTTAGCGTGCCACTAATCTAACCCATAATGTGGATGGATAAGCATTTGTATTATGTTATGGAAATTTCCACTAGTCTACTAATCTCAAAATAGTAAGAAAATTCAGCAGATGAAAAAGAAATTAGGTTTTTATATATGTGGACTAGTAACTTTCTCTCCTGACTACTATTCTTTAAATTATCCTAAAAAGGGTTTTTTGTAAGACAGCAAACTCACTGCACTGGGTCACAGAACCCCAGATTCGCCAAGTGAACATCAATAAGAATCCTAGCCTCCAATAAATTTAAAATGACCTGTATTATCTTCTTATCTCACCTTCTAAAACAGAATTGTTGCACCTTTTAATTTTTTAAAATACACCTCTAAAATATCACCTGTGACCATTTCAGAGTGTCTTGAACATGTGAATCATAATAGAATCATTCCAAATTGTCATATACAGGGAGTGCAGAATTATAAGGCAAATGAGTATTTTGACCACATCATCCTCTTTATGCATGTTGTCTTACTCCAAGCTGTATAGGCTCGAAAGCCTACTACCAATTAAGCATATTAGGTGATGTGCATCTCTGTAATGAGAAGGGGTGTGGTCTAATGACATCAACACCCTATATCAGGTGTGCATAATTATTAGGCAACTTCCTTTCCTTTGGCAAAATGGGTCAAAAGAAGGACTTGACAGGCTCAGAAAAGTCAAAAATAGTGAGATATCTTGCAGAGGGATGCAGCACTCTTAAAATTGCAAAGCTTCTGAAGCGTGATCATCGAACAATCAAGCGTTTCATTCAAAATAGTCAACAGGGTCGCAAGAAGCGTGTGGAAAAACCAAGGAGCAAAATAACTGCCCATGAACTGAAAAAAGTCAAGCGTGCAGCTGCCATGATGCCACTTGCCACCAGTTTGGCCATATTTCAGAGCTGCAACATCACTGGAGTGCCCAAAAGCACAAGGTGTGCAATACTCAGAGACATGGCCAAGGTAAGAAAGGCTGAAAGACGACCACCACTGAACAAGACACACAAGCTGAAACGTCAAGACTGGGCCAAGAAATATCTCAAGACTGATTTTTCTAAGGTTTTATGGACTGATGAAATGAGAGTGAGTCTTGATGGGCCAGATGGATGGGCCCGTGGCTGGATTGGTAAAGGGCAGAGAGCTCCAGTCTGACTCAGACGCCAGCAAGGTGGAGGTGGAGTACTGGTTTGGGCTGGTATCATCAAAGATGAGCTTGTGGGGCCTTTTCGGGTTGAGGATGGA
Source organism: Bombina bombina (assembly GCF_027579735.1). Lineage (NCBI taxonomy): Eukaryota > Metazoa > Chordata > Amphibia > Anura > Bombinatoridae > Bombina > Bombina bombina. The sequence continues at coordinate 196,978,150 of NC_069503.1, read as the reverse complement.
GACAAGCTCAACTCCCAGTCCTACTGCCAGTTTCTGGAAGACACCTTCTTCAAGCAGTGGTACAGGAAGAAGTCTGCATCCTTCAAGAAAAACATGATTTTCATGCAGGACAATGCTCCATCACACGCGTCCAAGTACTTCACAGCGTGGCTGGCAAGAAAGGGTATAAAAGAAGAAAATCTAATGACATGGCCTCCTTGTTCACCTGATCTGAACCCCATTGAGAACCTGTGGTCCATCATCAAATGTGAGATTTACAAGGAGGGAAAACAGTACACCTCTCTGAACAGTGTCTGGGAGGCTGTGGTTGCTGCTGCTTGCAATGTTGATGGTGAACAGATCAAAACACTGACAAAATCCATGGATGGCAGGCTTTTGAGTGTCCTTGCAAAGAAAGGTGGCTATATTGGTCACTGATTTGTTTTTGTTTTGTTTTTGAATGTCAGAAATGTATATTTGTGAATGTTGAGATGTTATATTGGTTTCACTGGTAAAAATAAATAATTGAAATGGGTATATATTTGTTTTTTGTTAAGTTGCCTAATAATTTGTCATGTTCTGTCTCAGGATATCATGTGAGAGCCTCATTGTCTGGAACAGTTGCTTTAAAGGAAGATTAGTAGAAGCCATACTGATTGAAAATGAAAACAAATTTATTTAACAACAGAATACTTTGTTTAAGCAAATACTTGCAGGATATTTAAATATGCTACTCAGGTATGTTAAGACCACATACAGCAGGAGTGAAAATAAACAAACAAAGTAAGCAGAGATGCAGATTCAAAAAGGAAAGTCTTTCTCCTACTAATTGCTGAGTGCAGGATTTGCACAAGGCAGGATACAAACTTGCAAACTGGTAACAGGTTTAAAGGTAAAGTCTCTCTCCTTGTAATTGCTGAGTGCAGGAATTGCACAATGCAGGAAACAACTTGCAAACTGGTAACAGGTTTAAAGGTAAAGTCTCTCTCCTTGTAATTGCTGAGTGCAGGAATTGCACAATGCAGGAAACAACTTGCAAACTGGTAACAGGTTTAAAGGTAAAGTCTCTCCTTGTAATTGCTGAGTGCAGGAATTGCACAATGCAGGAAACAACTTGCAAACTGGTAACAGGTTTAAAGGTAAAGTCTCTCTCCTTGTAATTGCTGAAGGCAGGAAACAAACTTGCAAACTGGTAACAGGTTTAAAGGTAAAGGCTTTGCCCTGGTAATACCTTGTAAACAGGTGCAAAGGAAATCTTTCTCCTGGCAATGGCCAAGTGCAGGAATTGCATAAAGCAGGAAACAAACTTGTAGATTGGTAACAGGTTTAAAGGTAAAGGCTTTCTCCTGGTAATACCTTGTAAACAGGTGCAAAGGTGAAGTCTTTCTCCTGGCAATAGCTGAGTGCAGGAATTTGCATAAAGCAGGAAACAAACTTGAAGATTGGTAACAGGTTTAAAGGTAAAGGCTTTCTCCTGGTAATACCTTGTAAACAGGTGCAAAGGAAATCTTTCTCCAAAGAAGTACAGGAAACAGGTTCTGACTTGACAAAACAGATCCAATGTGAAGACAAAAATGCAGACTAAAAGCCATCCTTAAATAGGGAGGTTTTGCACAGGGTTGGTTCTGATTAATTCCAGAATTGAGAACACCTGTGTGTTGCACAGGTGTAATAACAAGTAAGGCAAATAGTTATTTATCAGATCTTTTAAGATCCATGCTATTGCTAGAACTGGCTGTGGCTCAACATGTAAGCAAACAGAAATAGCAACCACAGAGTCACAGGTTCAAATCCCCACACAGCCCTTCTTAGCAGAATGCCTCCCAGACCTTTTCTTTTTCTTTTTCGTCTGGAGGCTTGGTTCATGACAGATGCCCCCTCCAAAGAGCGCACTCTGGGCGCTCAAAGCCTGTTCAAACATCTGAAGGTGGGATTTACGAACAAGTGTTCCATTTGAAGCCCTAATACAATCAGATGGAATGGATTCTTTGCTTGGAACAGCTGCCTGAGATTGGGGACCCTTAGAAGATATCCCTGTAGGCATAACAAGAGCTGAAAAACCAAGACAGTTTTGATTTAGAGGTTCCTGATTATACCCAGCAGCTTGCAATGGACTGGCTGATGGGCAGGGTACCTCCGGGTAGGAAAAGACCTCTCCTTCAGAGTCAAGGAATTTGTTATCTGGGTCATATCTGCCTGATGGGTAGAGTACCTCCGGGTAAGGTATGACCTCTCCTTCAGAGTCCAGGAATTCATTTTCTGTGTCATTTATATCCAATTCAACCATCTCATTCAATTCTTTCTCAGTCAATGAGTAGCTGGGTGAAGGTGGTGCAGGGAGGTGTGGAACTTTAGATTTGTCAGGGTCTGATTCAGCTGGAAGATTTGTCACTTTTATGTCTGATGAGTGACTTTTGTTAGATGGATCTCCAACCAAGGCAGAAACAAGGTAATGTGCAGGATTTCCAGGAGGTGTTTTTGCAGAGTTCCCCAATGTGGTAGATGCAGAAACAGAGGCAGTGGCATGGGTAGTGGATGTTGTTGAAGTTGTACTGCCAACAACCATCTGTTTCAAATCAGGTACCATTTCTTGAAGCGTGTTAGAAACGGTTGCTTGTAGAATAGATGTATTCTCAATAGCTGGATCCTCTCCAGGGGTATCTATAAGTTTGCTAGTGGAAGAATAATTTGTTCCCTTAACATCAGAGTCCATTTTAAACTTGGCTGTATCTCGACTTGATCCTCTAGGGGGTCTTACTGGACACCCTGTGATGCGGTGACCAGTTCCCCCACAATAGAAACAGAGGTTAAGCTGTCTTCGCCGAGTCTTTTCCTCTTCTGTTAAGGGTTCTTTAAAACCTTTCCTTGTTTGGGAGGTAACTTCAGACAAGGTTTTGGTTGGGAGAGATAACATTTCCACCAGCTCCATGAAGTTAATCAGTATGTCCTTAATAAACTTTAACACTGATTCCAATACAGCAATAATCCCAGAGGGCTCTCTTTTAAGGTCTTCACATTCTGTCATGTTCTGTCTCAGGATATCATGTGAGAGCCTCATTGTCTGGAACAGTTGCTTTAAAGGAAGATTAGTAGAAGCCATACTGATTGAAAATGAAAACAAATTTATTTAACAACAGAATACTTTGTTTAAGCAAATACTTGCAGGATATTTAAATATGCTACTCAGGTATGTTAAGACCACATACAGCAGGAGTGAAAATAAACAAACAAAGTAAGCAGAGATGCAGATTCAAAAAGGAAAGTCTTTCTCCTACTAATTGCTGAGTGCAGGATTTGCACAAGGCAGGATACAAACTTGCAAACTGGTAACAGGTTTAAAGGTAAAGTCTCTCTCCTTGTAATTGCTGAGTGCAGGAATTGCACAATGCAGGAAACAACTTGCAAACTGGTAACAGGTTTAAAGGTAAAGTCTCTCTCCTTGTAATTGCTGAGTGCAGGAATTGCACAATGCAGGAAACAACTTGCAAACTGGTAACAGGTTTAAAGGTAAAGTCTCTCCTTGTAATTGCTGAGTGCAGGAATTGCACAATGCAGGAAACAACTTGCAAACTGGTAACAGGTTTAAAGGTAAAGTCTCTCTCCTTGTAATTGCTGAAGGCAGGAAACAAACTTGCAAACTGGTAACAGGTTTAAAGGTAAAGGCTTTGCCCTGGTAATACCTTGTAAACAGGTGCAAAGGAAATCTTTCTCCTGGCAATGGCCAAGTGCAGGAATTGCATAAAGCAGGAAACAAACTTGTAGATTGGTAACAGGTTTAAAGGTAAAGGCTTTCTCCTGGTAATACCTTGTAAACAGGTGCAAAGGTGAAGTCTTTCTCCTGGCAATAGCTGAGTGCAGGAATTTGCATAAAGCAGGAAACAAACTTGAAGATTGGTAACAGGTTTAAAGGTAAAGGCTTTCTCCTGGTAATACCTTGTAAACAGGTGCAAAGGAAATCTTTCTCCAAAGAAGTACAGGAAACAGGTTCTGACTTGACAAAACAGATCCAATGTGAAGACAAAAATGCAGACTAAAAGCCATCCTTAAATAGGGAGGTTTTGCACAGGGTTGGTTCTGATTAATTCCAGAATTGAGAACACCTGTGTGTTGCACAGGTGTAATAACAAGTAAGGCAAATAGTTATTTATCAGATCTTTTAAGATCCATGCTATTGCTAGAACTGGCTGTGGCTCAACATGTAAGCAAACAGAAATAGCAACCACAGAGTCACAGGTTCAAATCCCCACACAGCCCTTCTTAGCAGAATGCCTCCCAGACCTTTTCTTTTTCTTTTTCGTCTGGAGGCTTGGTTCATGACATAATTATGCACAGTAATAGTCACCTGCACACACAGATATCCCCCTAAAATAGCTATAACTAAAAACAAACTAAAAACTACTTCCAAAACTATTCAGCTTTGATATTAATGAGTTTTTTGGGTTCATTGAGAACATGGTTGTTGTTCAATAATAAAATTAATCCTCAAAAATACAACTTGCCTAATAATTCTGCACTCCCTGTATATATATATATGTGTGCATATATATATATATATATATATATATATATATATATATATATATATACACACACACATATTAGTTCTAAAATGTAAGTTTACTATTGAAATAAATGTCCAAAAAATATTTTAAAGAGATATGGTATATGACAAAACTGGGAAGGGCTCAAAGTTGTTTATTTATGTGTATATACATATATGTGTGTGTGTGTGCATATATACACATACATACATGCTCATATATACACATACAGAAGCAGAACATGGTTTTATAGAGTGTCCATTAGAAGTCTATGGGGAAAGGGAGTTAAAGTAGCCACTGAATTCCAGATGTAAGAACGTCTGAGTCTTTCACTTGCACAATAACTTTTTACATTTAACTTGTAATATGAGCTCAGTAGTAGGAACACTATTGATTTAGCTTGAAGGGTGTTAGTGCTCAATAGTACTAATATTTTTGAGTTCCTCTTTTAATCCAGTACATAGTGGGTTGGATTTTTAATTTTCTATACAGAATCAGACTTTAAAGTCTGTTTCACTGTTTTAATAAAACAAATCACTAAAAAGATTGTTGCAATAGAAATTGTTGCAATGTGTATTATTAATCTATGTAAATGGTTTTTACCTTTTATTTATTTTTCAGGCTTCATTTGTGCAGTGTCCATTACTTACGGGCAATGCCCTACAAGGAGGCTGTGGTCTCTACAGGAAGCTTTTCTAGCATGATATCATACAATTTTCAGAGTTGGTTTAGACTAGCTAAACAGAGAGTCAGATTTGCTCATGCTCAGAACTGTCAGAATGAAACTTACAGGGAGAGTCAACACCAAAATAGTTATTGTTTAAAAAGATAGATAATGCTTATTACCGATTACCCAGCTTTGCATAACTAACATTCGGCTAGATTACTAGTTGTGCGCTAGGGTAGGCCGGATGGATGAAGATAGAAGATGCCGTCTGGATGAAGACTTCTGCCCGTCTGGAGGACCACTTCACCCGGCTTGGATGAAGACTTCTCCCGGCTTCGTTGAGGACTTCGGCCTGGCTTGGATGAAGACTTCTCCCGGTAAGTCGATCTTCAGGGGGTTGGTGTTAGGTTTTTTTAAGGGTGTATTTGGTGGGTTTTATTTTTAGGTTAGGGACTTTGGGCTGCAAAAGAGCTAACTGCCCTTTTAAGGGCAATGCCCATCCAAATGCCCTTTTCAGGGCAATGGGGAGCTTAGGTTTTTTTAGATAGTATTTTATTTGGGGGGTTGGTTGTGTGGGTGGTGGGTTTTACTGCTGGGGGGGTTGTTTTTATTTTTTTTTACAGGTAAAAGAGCTGATTACTTTGGGGCAATGTCCCGCAAAAGGCCCGTTTAAGGGCTATTGGTAGTTTAGTTTTGGCTAGGTTTCTTTTTATTTTGGGGGGACTTTTTTATTTTAATAGGGCTATTAGATTAGGTGTAATTAGAGTAAATATCTGCAATTTGTTTATTATTTTCTGTAATTTAGTTTTTTTTTGTACTTTAGCTAATTTAATTTAATTTAGCAAATTATATGTAATTTATTTAATTGTATTTAATTTAGTTAATTTATTTAAAGGGACTATTCAACACCGATGAAAACTTTATCCCATACCTTAGATCAAGGAAAAAAAAGAGCCTGCACCACATCCCATCTTCAATAACACTAACGTTAGGTGGCTAATCTTCAATGAACATTTAGTTAACAGTGGCAGATATGGCCGCCAATCTCCGCCCCATGTTACGTAGGAGGCTTCTTGTTTTAAATCCATACTCGTTCACAGGGACACTGTTCTATTTCTAATGCGCACGCTCGCTATTAGAAATAGAGCAGTGTCTCTGTGAACGCGGCTAAAGAATCTAGCCGAGGATTTGATTCACATTGGATGAAGAGTTAGAGAAGAAGCCTCCTACGTAACAGGGGGAGGAGTTTGGTGACCATATCTGCCGTTGTTAACTAAATGTTCATTGAAGATTAGCCACCTAACATTAGTGTTATTGAAGATAGGATGCGGTGCAGGCTCTTTTTTTTGCTTGATCTAAGGTATGGGATAACGTTTTCATTGGTGTTGACTGTGCCTTTAATTATAGTGTAGTGTTAGGTGTTATTGTAACTTAGGTTAGGTTTTATTTGACAGGTACTTTTGTATTTATTTTAGCTAGGTAGTAATTTTATTTAGATTTATTTAAATTATATTTAAGTTAGGGGGTGTTAGGGTTAGGGTTAGTCTTAGGTTTAGGGGTTAATAACTTTAATATAGTGGCGGCGACGTTGGGGGCAGCAGATTAGGGGTTAATAAATGTAGGTAAGTGGCGGTGATGTTAGGGCCGGCAGATTAGGGGTTAATAATATTTAACTAATGTTTGCGAGGCGGGAGTGCGGAGGTTTAGGGGTTAATATGTTTATTATAGTGGCGGCGACGTTGGGGGCTGCAGATTAGGGGTTAAAAAGTGTAGGTAGCTTGCATCAACATTGGGGGCGCCAGATTAGGGGTTAATAAAAATAATGTAGGTCTCGGCGATGTTGGTGGCAGCAGATTAGGGGTTCATAACTATAATGTGGGTGGCGGCGGTGTCCGGAGAGGCAGATTAGGGGTTAATAAATATAATGCAGGTGTCGGCGATGTCGGGGTGGCAGAGTAGGTTTAATAATATTAGGGGTGTTTAGACTCGGGGTTCATGTTAGGTGTAGACATAACTTTTATTTCCCCATAGGAATCAATTTGTGCTGCGTTACTGAGTTTTACGCTGCTTTTTGGCAGGTGTTAGACTTTTTCTCACCCGGCTCTCCCCGTTGATTCCTATGGGGAAATCATGCATGAGCACGTTACACCAGTTCACCGTTGACTTAAGCAGCGCTGGTATTGGAGTGCGGTAATGACGGGTTTGTAAAAACCCATAATACCAGCGCTGTAGGGAAGTGAGCAGTGAGGGAAAACTGCTCGTTAGCACCACATAGCTCATAATGCAAAACTTGTAATCTAGGTGATTGTTATATTAATATACTTCATAACATTTAAACCTCTACATTTGTTCCTGTTTCTAAGCCACTACAGGCAGCCTCTTATCACATTCAGAATTTTACAAGAGACCGCTACTTCATGGGGGCCATATACAACCCCAATTCCAAAAAAGTTGGGACAGTATGGAAAATGCAAAAAAGAGTCATTTGAAAATTCAACTCACCCTGCATATTATTGGAAACACATTATTAACACAATATTTGATGTTTTACTTGAATTTAATGTATTCTTGAAAATATACACTCTTTTCAAATCTGATGACTACAACATGTTCCAAAAAGGTTGGACAGTGGCAATTTAGGACTAATAGTGATGTGACAAGTTGAAATAAGATGGTGATGTGAAACAGGTGAGGCAATCATGTAATCATAGTATATAAGGAGCCTCTAAAAATAGACCTAGTCCTTCAAGAGCAAGGATGGGTCGAGGCTCGCCAATCTGCCAACAGATGTGTCAGCAAATAATCCAACACTTTGAGTACAACATTCCCCAAAGAGAAATCGGTAGGATTTTAGGTATTTCATCTTCTACAGTCCCCAATATAATTAAAAAAATTCAAGGAATCCAGTCAAATATCTGTGCGTAAAGGGCAAGGCCAAAAACCACTTTTGAATGTGCATGATCTCCAATCCCTCAGACGTCACTGTCTAAAAAACCATCATGAGCCATAATGGATATCCTGACATGGACTCTGGAATACTTTCGTAAACCTTTGCTAGCCAACACCATTTTCCACTGCATTCACACTTGCAAGTTAAAGTTTTACTATGCAAAGCAGAAGCTATACATCAACAGAAGTGCCACAACTTCTCTCGACTCGGTCTCATCTGAGATGGACAGTAGCACAGTGGAATCATGTTTTGTGGTCCGACGAGTCAACATTTTCAATAGTTTTAGCAAAAAAACAGCCATCATGTTCTCCAGGCCAGAGAGGAAAAGGGCCATCCAACCTATTATCAGCATTAGGTCTGAAAGCCAGCATCTGTCATGGTATGGGAGGGTGTCAGTGTCCATGGCAAGGGTAACTTGCACATCTGTGAGGGCACCATAAATGCAGAAAGCTATGTATACATTTTGGAGCAACATATGCTGCCATCCAGACGTCATCTTTTCAATGGAAATCCGTGCATTTTCCAGCAGAAGAACGCCAAACCAAATTCTTCCCAGATTACAAGCGCATGGTTATGTAAGCAGAGGGTGCAGGTGCTAACATTGATTGCCTGCAGTTCTGACCTGTCTCTGATTGAGAATGTGTGGTGCATTATGAAGGGAAAAATGAGGCAACAAAGGCTCTGTACAGTTGCGAAGCTGAAGACATGCATAATGGATGAATGGGGAAAATTAAGCTTGCTAAACTTAACCAACTGGTGTCTTCAGTGCCCAAATGCTTAATAAGTATTATTAAAAGAAAAGTTTGTTACACAGTGGTAAACAGTCGACTGTCCCAACTTTTTTGGAGAGTGTTGCACTCATCAGATTTGAAATGAGTGTATATTTTCAAAAATACATTAAATTCACTAAGTAAAACCTCAAATAATGTGTTAATAATCGGCTAGATTACGAGTTGTGCGTTAAGGTAAAAAAGAGGTCCTAACGCTGCTTTTTTAAGCCCGCTGCTATTACGAGTCTTGCAGGTTTAGGGGCACCGCACACTTCTTTGGCCTTACAGCAAAACGACTTACGTAAACTTTGTAAAGTCTTTTTTCTATGGGAAATTACGAGTCTGTCCTGGGAGGCCAAAAAGTGAGCGGTACACCCTACCCCGTCAAGAGTCCATTTAAAAGTCAATAGTTAAGAATTTTATTGTACAACGCTGTAACATAAAACTCATAACTAAAGAGCTAAAAAGTACACTAACACCCATAAACTACATATTAACCCCTAAACCGAGGCCCTCCCGCATTGCAAACACTATAATAACATTTTTAACCCCTAATCTGCCGCTCCGGACATCGCCGCAACTATAATAAGCATATTAACCACTAAACCGCTGCACTCCCGCCTCGCAAACACTAGTTAAATATTATTAACCCCTAATATGCCGTCCTTAACATTGCCGCCACCTACCTACATTTATTAACCCCTAATCTGCCGCCCCCAATGTCGCCGCCACTATACTAAATGTATTAATCCCTAAACCTAAGTCTAACCCTAACCGTAACACCCCCTAACTTAAATATAATTACAATAAATCTAAATAAAAATTAATATTATTACCTAAATAATTCCTATTTAAAACTAAATACTTACCTATAAAATAAACCCTAAGCTAGCTACAATATAACTAATAGTTACATTGTAGCTAGCTTAGGGTTTATTTTTATTTTACAGGCAAGTTTGTATTTATTTTAAATAGGTAGAATAGTTATTAAATAGTTATTACCTAGCTAAAATAAATACAAAAGTACCTGTAAAATAAAACCTAACCTAAGTTACAATAACACCTAACCTAACCCTACAATTAAATAAATTAACTAAATTAAAAACAATTAAATAAATTAAATTAGCTAAAGTGCAAAACCCCCCCCCCCCACTAAATTTCAAATTACAAGATATTTAAACTAATTACACCTAATCTAATAGACCTATGTTAGTAGTTAACAAAATAGCAATTATTAGGTAAGTGGAATTCATTTGTCACTGAATTCGGGGGTAGGCTTCTTTAAACAAAAATGTCTTTAGAGGGCTTTCTAAAAGAAGACAGATTAGGAGAAAGCCTGACAGAGCAAAGAAGTGCGTTCTGGTGGTTTGGAGCCGCACGAGAGTCCTGCAGTCTAAAGTGGGAAGAGGTGATGATAGAAGATGCAAGGAGCAGGTCATTGTTGATCCTTAGGGAGTATGTTGGAGTATATTTGTTGATTAGTAAGGACAGGTAGTGGGCTTTGTAGGTCAGGGTGAGAGTTTTTAATTTAATTCTGCTTTGAATGGGAAGCCAGTGAATAGACCCACAGAGAGGTGCAGCAGAAACAGAGCTTCAACAAAGATGGATTAGACTGATAGAGGCATTTAGGATGGATTGAAAGGGGAGAGGCGGGAGAGAGGAAGGCCAGATAATAGGTTATTGCAGTAGTCAAGTCAGGAACTAACAAGGGAGTGGATTAGTTGCTTAGTGGTGTCAGCGCACATAAACTGATTTATTTTGGAGATATTGCTTAGGTAGTTGAAGCAGGACGAAGAACAATTGGATGTGTGAGATGAAGGACAGATTTGAGTCAAGTGTAACTCCAAGGCAGTTGACTCAGGGTTATGGGGAGATTGTGATGCCACCAACAGTGATAAAAAATGTCAGAAATTGTAAAAGATCTAGGGGGGTGGGGGGTTACAAGGAGCTCAGTCTTGAACATGTAGGTGGTGAGAGACCATCCAGGAAGAAACACCAGGCAAGCAGTTGCTGACATGAGAAAGGATAGGGGAGAGAGAGCAGGGGTGGAGAGGTAGATTGTGTCATCAGAATAGAGGTGATATTTGAAGCGATAGCGGTTGATAAGTTTACCCAGTGAAGAAGTATAGAGAAGTGTAAAGGACCCAGGACAGAGCCATGAGGTACCCTAACCGACAGAGGCATTGTGTGGTGACATTTTATAACTGGAATATTAAAATATAGCTCACAGATTTTATCCCTAGCAATTCACATAGCTGGTTTCAAAATTGAATATTCAAGTAGTTCTTTGGCCTAGTGTCTGTCTAAGAAGGACACTCCCAAAAACCTTTGAATGGCATTTGATAAACCACTCCCTATTGAATTGGGGTATAAAAAACTGGAACACTAAAACCTCTTCCCTCTTCCATCTCCTGATGAAAATGATGGCTGATGTTGGACACATTGGTGAATTTGGCTAAGTATATTCCTTGGATAAAATTCTTATTATTATCTGATTATTTTGGCAGTATTGCACAAATTGGGGTTGTAGTAGATTTGCCCTGTATTAATTATTTGAACTGTTATACTGTAAAATAGATGTGTGTATATATATATATATATATATATATATATATATACCTGTAAATATTTCTCTTTTTATTAACATATATTGATTCCTTATAAACTCTTTGGAAACAATGAAGACCCTCTCATAGAGTTTATTTTACAACTTTAAAATAATTAATAACCACACATTGAAGAGGAGGAGTCACCATCAAATGACACAGACATCTGTTGCACTTACCATTTTATTACTTTGGGTAATGTACATACCCATTGGTTTTTAATATTGTTTTTAATAAAAAATTATGCTAGTAACATGGAAGCCTGAGCTTTATTGGACCAATCCCTGGCACACTTTGGCCACAACATCCTCTGGAGGATCAGTTTGCTGTTAAAACCTCAGCCTGCACCACTTAGCACATATGGTGCTGCTCCACTTGTGAGTATATTTTCACTCCTTGTCACTGATATAGTTGATTGCCTATGCAGTATTATACTAGGAGGCGCCTTCTTTTGTGATCTTCATTCACAGATACCTTGGATTTGACACAGAAAATGACCTGTTATAAAGATAAGAATGGATCCAATAGAGGGCAGTGTCACATAGACCAAGACAGCTGAGAGTGTGATTTTTAGTTGAAGCAGTGATATGGGGCGGTAGTTTGCAGGAGAATTAGGTTCAAGGGAGAAAATATGGGAGTGACCTTTGCATGTTTGAAAGAATATGGCAATGAACCATTAGAAAGGGATAGGCTAAAGATGTGAGTAAGAGCTGGAGTGAGGGTGGAAGACAGAGCAGGCTGGGGGAAGATGCTGAGAGTGGCAGAGGGGTTGACCAGGGGTGGAGTTGGAAGATTGTAGGCTTGTGTTGGGATGTTGTTTTGTTTAGAAAGTAGTCTGCCAGGTCTTGAGCACTAAAGGCAGATGAAGGAGCTGTGCAGGTGGGTAGAGGAAATAGTTGAAAGTAGAGAAGAGTTGTTTAAGGTTTGAAGAGAAAGTATACATAAGAGAAGGAAGTTTCTTGGCTGAGTAAAGGGCAGATGTGTATGAATAAAGAATTAACTTATAGTAGATGAAATCTGGTTCACAGCAAGATTTCTTCCTGGCCCGCTCAGCAGTGGGGATCATTTTTGCAAGTAACACATTTGCTGAGAGTGCCAGGGCTGTAACGGATGACATGGGGTTTTGTATATGTGGGGAGAAGCAAGAGTGTCTAGTGCAGAGGAGCAAGGTCAGGGCAGGTTATCATGGAAGTGGGAGAGAGGAGATGTTGAATAAGTTTAGAAAATTAGAGAGGATCCACAGCGTGCCGATTTCTACTGATCCGAGGGTGAGATGGAGAAGTGGGTTTAGCCGGTACAATAGGATTATAAGTGAGCAGGTGGTGGTCTGAAATTGGAAACTGATGATAGGTGAAGTCAGATCTAGAGCAGAGATAGAGACTGAATCAATCACAGTTCTTTCTCGGCAAGCAAACATCTTTTCAAGGTGCTGCTGCAGACAAAGGTCTCTCCTTTACCTCCATGTAGGAATCCAATATATTAGAATGTCCACAGCACCTTTCTTTTTTTATAAAAAACACTCCTTTGTTGGAACATATTAAAACATAGCATTGTGGGGTGGGGGGGGGAACTTCCGTGTGGCGGCCATGACAGGTCGCATGAATCACAGCTCCTGCAACTCCTGCCACAAATTCAAGCAAAACTCATTCACAATCATTTTATTGTCTTCACATGGTGAACAGGATCTTACAGCATAGCAAGCTCTACATGGACATACTACTCCTTGCAGATTTGAGGCCCTATCTAGCTCTCCGGAACACTTCAAAGGTTGCGGCCTACCATCTATACCCCCCGGCAGGATGCTAGCTAGCCCTGTCATTAGGAAGCAGTGATATTCCGCAAGACACTGCATGTAATTTCCTGATCAAGACACACTATAGATTGGAAAAAGTGTCATCACCCTCATTACTGCCTACTCGCTATGGATGTTCATTTATCATGGGGATTCCCTTGGCCTTTTTGGAGGAGCTGCGCAGTTTACTCGCTTCTCACCATGCTGCTTTGGCAGATAATCTATATGCAGCGGCCCACAGCAAAGGAATCTGCCCAACCCAGCCACCCATACCGATTGAACATTTTGACCAGGAGGGCGGGAGTGGTATCGCTCTGGGGCTCCGGTGTCCACGCCTTGCCCTGCCAGTGTCAAAAGGAGATCGAGATCTTGGACCCACAGAGGGGATGGCGCGGCCTGGAACAATGAAAGAGAAAGAGGAGGAGATCGCCGCTCAAGGTACTGAAAGTCAGCTCCAGTCCTGCATAGTTACCTGTGAGGAGCCCTGGTCTGTAGTGCTGCTGCACAAAAGGGATGAAGGGCGCAGCTTCTGCTTCAAGTTTGAGTTCATTTGCGGTGATCGCGGTTTCTACCTTGAGCTTCCTCATGCAGCGGTGCCGACATCATTTGTGCTCATGCAAGGTCTAACACGACCGCATCCTGCTATGTCAGAGATTTACTTGACCCATCACGACACCCTGCTACATTTGATATGGGATCCGGGAGGCTTGCTTGCCCTCTACACCTTGCTCATTATGTGGGACTTTGACGATTACCAGTATTGACTTTAATTACAAGCTCAGTATGATGCTCATATTTGCGCTTATTATTGCCTGTGAAAATGACTCCTTTACCTCTTCAGGGGACTCCAGCAATATGCCCTGGCCAGAAAGGGATTTTACTGTACTTAGCCATATGCCGTAGAGGGGTAATTATGGGGTTAATTTGTATCGCTAATTTGGATCTTGGTCTCTTACAGGCATAATGATGGGTTAATATCTATTAATTCCTAGTCCATAAGTTTACAGACTGCCTAAAGCTTGGATAATAGTATAATGACAGTCTGCAACCTTGGTATATGTTGCATATCATTTGGGCTCCTAACACTTTTTATTTTGATTGTACTGTTTTCTACATAAGATATGTCTATGCAGCGCAGTGTTATGCAGTGCTTTTAAGCTCCTACTATATATCTTATTTTGATGTTACCCTCACAGGAAAATTAATGGGAGATTGAAGTCCCATAGTATTTACATAGGTAAATCTATGCTTGAAAGTGCTATATGTTACCCCATAGGCTAAACGTCATAGAGTTAGGCGCAGGCTGGTCCTGCTCTAGCACCACTACTCACAATATATTCTTCCTACACTATCAAGCAGGCTGTTTGGTAATGAGTGGGATTCAGTTTTGCAAACCGCACAAGTTTTACATTTTTTTTGTTATATATCTTCTGTTATATGCATATATTAGCCCTTGGTGTAATATGGACTGTAAAAGCCTTGACTGTCTGCCTGTTTAGCCACTAGGACAGAGGTTGTAATCTCATTAATGTTTATCACCGCTATGTTTTTGTTAATTATCTTATGGAGATTATGCGCTAGATTATATCATTACCCCCCTTTAAGAGGTAATCTACTTTCTATTATACTACACATCCTATCCCAACCAGAGCAGCCCATTTATGGTACTGTGTTGTTGCCTCCTAATTCCGTTAGTCCCGTGTTTCAGTTTTAGTTTTAATTTTCAGCTGCAGTTTCCATTTTGTAGTCTCTGCCCAAGACTCACATAATCTGTTTCCCCCTGAGAGCGAGAGGGCATCTTATCTGGCGCAATATGGCTATAACACTAGTCTTCCATATCTCTCCTGAGAACCCATATTATGAAGCTCACTCTCTTTAGCCTATAATTGTAGGAAGTCTCCTGAACAAACCCTTAACCTCGTGGCAGCGAGTTTCATGGTAACACAACTAACATGAAGAATGGGGGCCAAACTACTATGTGTCTTTCCTAATCAATCTAGGCATCCATACAAACTTACAATCTAAAATGTTTACACATATGTGCATTTTCCCTTTGTATTTCATGTGCCTTCTTTGCAGGTATTAACTCTTATATAGGGTCTAATAGTGACCCCTCATGTTCGTTAGAAGGCTCCACTAAAGCTTATGTGAGATTTTATTAAATTTCTAAAAAAAGAGGTTCTCATTTAAAGATCCAAGAGTGGTCTTTCATATTTGAAATAGCCCCCTATATATGGTTATATATCTCTCGTTGAGGTCCAAGAGTGGCCTCTTTCACCATCTAGGGAGCATACAGAATATTAGGCATTATAGTTCCATATATATATATATATATATATATATATATATATATATATATATATATATATACACATATAGTCCTTTGAATTTTCTTCTCAGATATGTATTATGTTTCTATTCAGAACTGTATTACAATCTACCTGTATTATATGAATGTTACGTATTGTTTAGTATATTTTATGTATGCCTTCTTCAGAACCTCAATAAATTTTTTTTAAAAAAAAACAAGAAAAAACAAACAAACATGGCATTGTGACATTTCGGTTGTTTTCATCCTTAATCATACAATACAGATTATAACACTTGTAGCCCTTTATACATTGAGATACAGATATTTTTCAAACATACCTGTGTCCAAACTTTCATTTGCATGATTGCATGATTAAGGGTAGAAACACATGTAACATTGAAACACCATGTTTTAATATGTTCCAATAAAGTAGTGTTTTAATAAAAAAAGAAAGGTGCTGTAGACATTCTAATATAATAGAGTAGAGGTAGGAGAATACCAGATCACTAGGGTATCTGTAATAGTAAGTAGGGAATAGGGTGGATTGTGAGAGACAAACGTAGGATGTGAGTGGAAGAGGTTTATAGGCAGCAGGGGCAGATGGGTTATCAAAGTCCATCAGAATTAGAGCAGGTATATTTGGAGAGAGAAAGTGAGGAAACCAGGAGGCAAAGTTGTCAAGGAATTGAGAGGTTGGTCCAGGAGGATGATAGATGACTGCCACTCTGAGAGAGAGGGGGAGTACAGGCAAAGGCTGTGATCTTCAAAGAAGGAAAAGGAGAGTGATGGGAGTGGAGGAAGGTACTGATATGAGAAAGAGAGGGAAAGTTGATCCCAACATTGCCACCATGTCCCTGACCTGGCCTAGGGGTATGGCTAAAATAGGACCCACCGTGTGTGAAAGCAGCAATGGAAACAGTGTCAGAAGAAGATAGCAAAATTTAATTAATTGTTAAAATACTCACAATAATGTTGGCATTAATATGCACAATGCTGTTGATTTTCATTTTTAACATACTGGTATTGTTCTGACTTCCTAGTGTGCACTCATCATGATACAGAGAAGGAGCAGTTACCAGGCCTTAGTAAGCTAATAGCTGAGATTGTCAGTCTGTGATTCCAGCACTAATAGCTCAAAATGTATTATAAGACAGCGCTAAAAAAACAATTAATCCCTAGTGTACACCAAAAAATAAGATTTGATCAATATTTTAATAAACTGTATAAAGAATATACATAAAATAAAATAAATAATTGTATACAATCACGATCAGATATACACATTGAGCTCCATGTACGAAGCAGCGTAAGCTGATCCAGAGCCCTTGCGGGGCAAGTTCGCACATACAAGCCTGCTTTCTGCAATGTAAGGAGCAGTGGTCATTAGACCACTGCTTTCTACACTCTACACCACCTCTGAGGTGGTGAAGAGAAATCACCCTGATTTTTCTTTGGGTGATTGACAGACCCTTCTCTAATGTTATTGATCACACAAGAGATGGGGCGGTCTTTACAAGGTCAATTGAGCGTGTAATGATACATACGGGCAGCGGATCCTGTTCGTTCATTGCTCATATGCCGCAAAGGCAAGTGGACAACTTCTTAAGTTGAGAAGCTTGTACGCTCACCTTTAAATACATAGGACCAATTAAGTTTTCAAGATAATGTATAAAATAAAACAACTGCGATAAACATACACACTCAAAAGTAATAAAAGATATGAAAGTAAAAAACAGCAACACTTCCCTAGCCAGACCTGTATAAAAATATGCGTCTCAGGATCCCGCCCTTTCATCAGGTGTTTTTTATTTGGATTTGTAATTATATTTGAACACCAGGTGTTGCTCACCTATAGGCCAATAGAACTAATACCTTGCTACCAGCAACATTATGAGTTATTATAGCCATAGATTACAGTGTTAAACTATAAGCCGCCCCTTCTCTTATGTTAAATATTACTGATTGTTTTCAGAATAGGTTAAATGGCACTTCTTGACAACACAAAAATTGTATGCTGATATCCTTTTCAATCTACCCTGACTTGGCTGGACATTATTCAAGAGGACTCTGTTTCATCTTTGTTTTAATCTTGTTTTTTTAGACAATTTTTATATCAATTATATTGCAATTTTAATGGAAGTGCGCCACCTACAATGTCTTTGGAAAACACCTGGTTTTATTTTTAACATGTCCTATTGGTCCAATCAAAATTATGCTGTCGGTGATCATGTAACATATTTAAATTATTAGCAACGCATATGTTTTTGGGTGATGAACACTAATACAGATTATGAAAGCAAGGAATATTACTGCTGATACATCTGTCCAATGAATTGGGGTTGTAATAAAGCATGGGAAGCCTTTTTTGTGACTTGCAGCTGTTTGCCAAGTCCCTTGTATGAAACATGTATAATCTGTATAATATTTTCCAGGTAATAAATAGATTAATTTTAGCATAGTGATCTAATAATAATGTATTACATTTCAGTTAAACAAATCAAGTTGTTTATTGATCACTAGCTTACACCTTGATTTACTATCTTACACCTAGATTATGAGTTTTGAGCGCTATAGGGAAAGTAAAGAACGCAACAAAGTCAAAACCAGATTATCGGACATTAAGGACTCCTCGTATAAATTAGAGCAACTTAGCCTACAGCACAGTACAAAAATTGAGGAACTTAACGAGAAAATTGAAGATCTAGAGGACAGATCGCGTAGAAATAATCTAAAAATAATTGGGCTGCCAGAGATTCCTGCATATCAAGATCTTAACAATTTTGCAGCTATAATGCGACCACAACTCCTGGGGATTAACCATCAAACACAGTGTATTCAGGTAGAAAGAGCTCACCGGATGGGCAGCATTAGACAGCTAGCTGAAAATACACCTCAGAAGCGCCCTATCATTGTGAAATACTTACATTTTCAGGATAAAACTAATATCTTAAGGGCTTATAGAAAGATCCAAAATTTGGAAATAGATCAGAATAGAATTCTACTGTTTCAGGACTACTCTTTACAGACATCTAATAAGCGGAAGGCAATGGCGCCATTCTGTACCACATTTATTAATTAAGGTCTTTCTGCTAGACTAATCTAATCCTGCTAAAATTAAGCTCTTTATAAATAATGAAATAATTATGTTAAATACACCTCTCGAGGCCAAGACTTACTTAGATAAGTGTAAACAGGGTCCTTAGTTAAGCGAGTAGGGGGATAATGTGCGTTTTTGTTGGCGCACGATATGAACAATCCCACTCTCAGTGTTTTAATGGTATGGCTGAATATAAGATCTTATAAAGGCGCTTATATATGCTCAGGGGTGGTTGGGGAGGGGGGGAGTGGGCCCCTTTTTTTTCTCTCCTTTTTTTGATTTTATGCCTCGTACGCACATTTTGTATGTTAAAATAAAATGTCAAAGTTGAAGGTTATGTCATGGAACGTGGGCGGTATTACAAACCCGATTAAACATAAAAGAATATTAGCACATCTTAATAAATGTAGGGCAGATCTAAATTTCTTACAGGAAACACATCTGTCTGAACAAGAACATAAAAAACTAAAAGTTAATTGGGTCCAGGAGGTTATTTTCACCCCATGTGCTTCCCGTAAACGCGGGGTGGCTATACTATTTAGGAAAAATCTGGATTACCAAATTATTTCACAAGAATTAGATCCGGGCGAACGTTATATTATTATGAAAATAAAAGTAGGGTCACTTATTTATACCATATGTAATGTGTATGGTCCAAATAACTATGATGAGGCATTATGGGTAAAGTTGAAGGTTAAATTGTTTAACTACGTGGATACTAATATGATAGTGGCAGGCAACTTTAACTTGGCCTTTAATAGTATCGATCGACTTCAGACCGACAAGTTAAAACCACCATGCGAATCCAAACAACACAGAACGTTTTCTCGCATTGACTTTTTCTTGGGCTCGCTCAAATAGAGTACTGGGAAATAGCGACAAAGCGCAGATAGGTGATATCACCATCTCAGACCATGCCCCTATTTCTTTAGAAATTAGATTAGGTAACACTACTTTTGAACCGGCTAGAGGTTATACCTTTCCTCGTTATTTAGCTAACAACACCGAGTTCAAAAAACATATCCATGCGACTTGGCGCGAATATATGTTACAGAATAGTTCCTACAACCATAAGGCAGAGACTTATTGGGAAACAGCTAAGGCGGTGATAAGGGGTGAGATTAAAAAATATACATGTAAGATTAGGACCAAAGCACGCCTAAGAGAAATCGAGTTATCTAATTATCTTAGAAACACCTACAATTTGTATATTACGGAACCCAATCATAAGAATTGGCAGAAATATAGTAAAGCAAAACAAGAATGGGAAAATATATCTCTACAGAAAGTTGTCACTCAGGAAATTCGCTATAGGACTAGGTTTTATAGATTTGGTAGCAAGGTGGGTAAACTACTAGCAAATTGCGTGAACATGTATCAAGCACATAAAAGCATAAAAGCTACAAGGCTAGGGGAAAAAAGACTAACCGACACAGATGACATAAAAAAAGGGTTTCACAAATTTTTCAAGAGACTGTACGGCGCCCCGCAGGTTGACGTGCAGAATAAAGAGAAGTTTTGGGGAAAAATTCAGGGTCTCAACATTGTCCTTACAAGATACGGAAAATCTTAACCAGCCCATCACAAACATAGAAGTATTACAAGCCATTGACAGACTTAGTTGGGGTAAAGCTGCTGGCCCTGATTTACTTCCAGTTGAACTATATAAAATCCTGAGGGAAGAGGTAACACCATCCTTAGTGAACTTATTTAATGACTATTTATGTAAGGGCAAGGTACCTTCTAATTATTTTGCAGCATCTAAAATTATTCTGATTCCAAAAAAGGGCAAAGATCAGGAATTAATAGACTCATATCGCCCAATATCGCTACAAAATTCGGATTACAAAATATTTACCTCAATCTTGGCACACAGACTTAAACCCATTCTCGGATCTCTGATACATGTTGATCAGGTCGGCTTTATGGCACAGCGGAACTCCGCAGCAAGTACTCGGAAATTTTTTCTGCTATTAGATTTTCTGCATTCTAATAAGACCCAAAGTCTGATCTAGCTATCTTATCCCTTGACGCTCAAAAGGCATTCGATTCCATTACATGGGATCATCTATTTCATGCGATGAATCAATTTGGCTTTAGGGGACACTTTCCTAATTTTATCAGGTGAGTGCAGAAATATAGTGCTAATAGCTAAAGTAGACCTAGGCCACTCTAAGACAGTCCCCCCTGGATTGTCACAAGTATAACAAAATAGAAAGAATAAGAGGGCGCTAAAGCTAAGATCCCACCACACTTAGTCAAAAATAGTAAAGACAACAGAGGACAAATTAATCACTTTACTTCACAATATTTAAATACAGTTCATATAACAATAGAAAATATAGACAAGAATGACATGAAAAAAGGGGACGTCTCCCTTAATAAAAATGGAAGTGAACTGGATTACCACCTTTTAAGAAGATAAAAATATAAAAATATGTACTGGAGCTTATTAAAATATGTTCATATATTCAATGAGCGTTATTCATCCAGTGAGATTGGCTACACTTTAGTGAGTAGCTACACTTTTGAAACAATGTTCCTTATATGGGCTGATCAAGGAAAAGACGTATTACTGTCCATCAAATGGTTATAACATAGAGAAATTGTATTCTTATTCCTTGTGTGACTCTCTATGATATAGTTCAAACAGTCAAAATACACACCTTAGAGTAAAGATGAATAGCGATCTTTTTAAACTCACACTGTCGGATATATGTCCAGGTAAGCGGTATCCTCCAATGTTATGTTGCTCTTTTCACTTGCTGGAGCTGAACCCGGTCAGCGTGTATGGAAACTGCTTGTCACTCCGATTTCTTATGTGTTTGGTTTTTGATTCCGAAGGTGAGAGATGAAATCCGCAGGCCCGCACTTAGCGTGAATCACGCGCGGGTTGGAAATTCTTGAACTAGGTACCTAGATAAGAGATAAAGTAAAGTCCTTTGCAGGGAACAACTGGAAATCAGTCTACGCGTTTCGCCCGTTAACAGGGCTTTTTCAAGATGCCGGTATGTTCCCGGGACAGAGTTTAAATATTCATCGAAGTGTGCTGATTGGTGTGACGCTTTCCAATAAAAGGTGGAATTTGATCTAAATTCCTAGTAGTTTTACTTAAGGTGGTATATTTAGTTTAGACCAGACGGTCATATTTGCTTTCCAAAAATTAGTGTTGAGTTTTGTAGTGGTGTGTTGTTGTTAGATAAAGAATTTATTGCGCTCAACATGAACATAAAAAAACTTATAAAGAATTAAAAATAAAATAAAGGTGATAAAACCAGAGGTGGTCTTCCATATTAGACAAAAGAATTTTTAATTTGATTTGTGTGGTATATCAAATCAGACAAACAGTTGATCCGTTGATAGAATAAAATATAGGTTATATAATTCATTAATTCTAAAAATTCATTATCTAATATATCCTGATTAAAAAATTGGAAATATAAAGAATAAAAAATAGAAAATAGAAAATAATGATAATATAAGAAATTGATTTTGATTTTATTTCAGTTTTATTCAGCACTAGTTAGGAAAGGGAGTCTTACATAAATCAGTCTAATCTCATAGGCAGGTTAGGACCATAGACTTTTTTGATGTATTCCTAACATTCTTCTAAGGATATTGTCATGAATACCTAAAAAAGTTTTTTATATCTATTGTGTTACATTTAAATTGGTTTAAATTTTCAAAAAAAAAAAAAAATTTAAACCAATTTAAATGTAACACAATAGATATAAAAAACTTTTTTAGGTATTCATGACAATATCCTTAGAAGAATGTTAGGAATACATCAAAAAAGTCTATGGTCCTAACCTGCCTATGAGATTAGACTGATTTATGTAAGACTCCCTTTCCTAACTAGTGCTGAATAAAACTGAAATAAAATCAAAATCAATTTCTTATATTATCATTATTTTCTATTTTCTATTTTTTATTCTTTATATTTCCAATTTTTTAATCAGGATATATTAGATAATGAATTTTTAGAATTAATGAATTATATAACCTATATTTTATTCTATCAATGGATCAACTGTTTGTCTGATTTGATATACCACACAAATCAAATTAAAAATTCTTTTGTCTAATATGGAAGACCACCTCTGGTTTTATCACCTTTATTTTATTTTTAATTCTTTATAAGTTTTTTTATGTTCATGTTGAGCGCAATAAATTCTTTATCTAACAACAACACACCACTACAAAACTCAACACTAATTTTTGGAAAGCAAATATGACCGTCTGGTCTAAACTAAATATACCACCTTAAGTAAAACTACTAGGAATTTAGATCAAATTCCACCTTTTATTGGAAAGCGTCACACCAATCAGCACACTTCGATGAATATTTAAACTCTGTCCCGGGAACATACCGGCATCTTGAAAAAGCCCTGTTAACGGGCGAAACGCGTAGACTGATTTCCAGTTGTTCCCTGCAAAGGACTTTACTTTATCTCTTATCTAGTTACCTAGTTCAAGAATTTCCAACCCGCGCGTGATTCACGCTAAGTGCGGGCCTGCGGATTTCATCTCTCACCTTCGGAATCAAAAACCAAACACATAAGAAATCGGAGTGACAAGCAGTTTCCATACACGCTGACCGGGTTCAGCTCCAGCAAGTGAAAAGAGCAACATAACATTGGAGGATACCGCTTACCTGGACATATATCCGACAGTGTGAGTTTAAAAAGATCGCTATTCATCTTTACTCTAAGGTGTGTATTTTGACTGTTTGAACTATATCATAGAGAGTCACACAAGGAATAAGAATACAATTTCTCTATGTTATAACCATTTGATGGACAGTAATACGTCTTTTCCTTGATCAGCCCATATAAGGAACATTGTTTCAAAAGTGTAGCTACTCACTAAAGTGTAGCCAATCTCACTGGATGAATAACGCTCATTGAATATATTAACATATTTTAATAAGCTCCAGTACATATTTTTATATTTTTATCTTCTTAAAAGGTGGTAATCCAGTTCACTTCCATTTTTATTAAGGGAGACGTCCCTTTTTTCATGTCATTCTTGTCTATATTTTCTATTGTTATATGAACTGTATTTAAATATTGTGAAGTAAAGTGATTAATTTGTCCTCTGTTGTCTTTACTATTTTTGACTAAGTGTGGTGGGATCTTAGCTTTAGCGCCCTCTTATTCTTTCTATTTCCTAATTTTATCAGGGCATTATATACTAATGCATTGTCGGCGTTACTGGTGAAAGGCTCACTTACAGATCCCTTTTTTATTAGGACCAGCACCCGTCAAGGTTGTCCGATCTCGCCACTTTTGTTTAACCTAGCAATTGAACCACTTGCGATAATGTTAAAAACATATCTTGCTGGGATCTGTTTAGGTGATAACTCTCTTAAACTATTGTTATATGCGGACGATATATTACTTTTCCTTAACAACCCACAATCCAATATTCCCTATATTTTAGAGATTATAGATACGTTTGGCTCATTCACAGGCTATAAAATTAATATTACCAAGTCCGACCTACTCTGGTTAAATCCATCTTCACATTTGAACTATGTGCCTCCTTTTAATGTTGCAGACCCTCATATAACCTACCTAGGTATCAAAATTAGTAGAAACCCATTGGATTGGTATGCTCTTAACTTTGTACCACTTTTAAAAAAAATAGAAGCAGACTTAAGAAACTGGGCGAATATACCATTGTCACTTACAGCAAAAATTAATCTAGTTAAGATGACCATCCTACCGAAACTACTGTATACTATGCAAAACACCACTATCATGTTAACAAAAAAGGATCTTAATTTCCTGGATAGTCGTGTTAGGACATTTATATGGGGTACGGGTAGGAAATGTATTTCACTGGATAAACTGGCACAACTTAGACAATACGGAGGTTTAGCACTCCCCATATTTTCTCTTTATAATAAAATATGTTTGGCCAAGGTAGCTATGGATTGGCTCACGGATGGGTCCCATGTCGCTTTTCTTGAAGTCGAGCAAAAATTAGTTTACACCTTCTCATTAAAGGCCCTATTGCATTGCCCTATTAAAGCACCACCAAACAAGCTCAAGAATAGATGTACAATAGCGAATGTCATTAAAGCTTGGCAGTGCATTCGGTTACGTATGAATGATAACCCTCTGATCTCGGATGCAGTTCCCATTACTAAGAATCCTTGTTTTAGCCCTGGTTTAAATAATAAACTATTCAACAGAATGGCGGCGCAAGGCCTCTCTCATTTAACTCACTTCAGAGACCCTGAGAATTCTATTGCGCATACATTTGCTTCTCTTAAAGTCAAGTATCAACTTATGAACACGGACTTCTATGCGTATTTACAAGTTCGGCATTGGTACAATGAAGTCACTAAAAACCATACTGGACAATGGATACACCCTGGTATAAGAATGGGCCTGTCTCTTTATAAAGCAGGAAAACACTCCAGCAGTTATTGATATAGGATGGTGTTAGCATTAGCAAGGGAAGCTAATATTTCGAGTATCTATGCCAAATGGTCTCGTGATATTCAAACATTAGACATTGTCCAGATGAAGCTTAGTATACCAGCGGCTGAACGAGGCACCCTGTCGGCTGCCTGGCGTGAATCACACTTTCAAATTTTAAATTGTATATATATATATATATATATATATATATATATATACCTCTTGCAAATATAAATAAATGGTATGGTCACTTACTAAATTTGTGTTCACGATGTAGTTCCTGTGAAGCCGACCTGGTCCACATGTTTTGGAGTTGTCCAAGAATCCAACAGTTCTGGAGGCGGGTATAGTTTTGGTTGAATAGGCTGCTAACCGCACAAATAACACTCCAATTATCAAATATATTCTTTAGTAAATCCCACTTCTTACACACATAATGTACTCTTTATTAACACTGCAATTCTGGGCGCCAGATACCTTATCTTGAAAAATTGGAAGTCTAACCGACCACCAACAATTAATAATTTAACATATCACTACATTCACAATGTATAATTGAACAGATGGACAGTGCTAATAATGGACCTCATCAACAACTTAGTTTTGCTAATAAGTGGTCAGATTTCATTAAAAACTACAGAAACACTACATAACAATCTTCCTTTTTTTTTTTCGCCCTTTTCAAAAGTTGCGTTATTTAACCCCCTTTAGCGCTGCCATTACAAGTTTAAAAAAACCCGGCTTGTGCAGGTGATATGGCTGCGTGAGCTCCATACCGCACCAAAAACAAGCAGTGTGTTTGACGTGCTCGTGCATGCTTTCCCCATATACATCAATGGGGAGAGCCGGCAAAAAAAAGTCTAACACTTGCGATTGCGGAAACAAAAGCTCCGTAACGCAGCCCCATTGGTGTCTATGGGGAAAAAGAAAATACAGTTTAAACCTAACACCCTACCATAAACCCTGAGTCTAAACACCCCTAATCTGCTGCCCACAATGATTAACCCCTAATGTGCCGCTCCCGATATTGCCGCCACTATACTAAAGTTATTTACCCCTATTCCGCGGCACCCCAACATCGCCGCAACTAAATAAAGTTATTAACCTATAAACCTCTGACCTCCCACATCACTACCACTAACTTATTAACCCCTAAACCACCAGCCCCCCACATTGCAACAACCTAAATTAAACTATTAACCCCTAGCCCTAACATAACCCTAACCCTAACGTAACCCTAACCCTAACACCCCCTAACTTTAACAAAATAGAGCTAAATTAAACTTACAATTATTAACTAAATAAACCTATTAACCCCTAAACCGCTAGCCCCCCACATCGCAACAACCAAAATTAAACTATACTAACCCCCAAACCTAACCCTAAACTTAACCCTAACACTCCCCTAACTTTAACATAATGAAATTAGATCTAAATTAAATTTACAATTATTAACTAAATAATTGCTATTTAAAACTAAATACTTACCTGTGAAATAAAACCTAACGGCTAGATTTAGAGTTTTGTCGGTAAGGACCCGCGTAGCTAACGCTGGCTTTTTTCTGGCCGCAAAAAAGGAGCGTAGAGCATATTTAACGCAACTGCAACTCTCGATACCAGAGTTGCTTACGGACGCGGCCAACCTCAAAAACGTCAAAAGAAAGAAAAGAGAGAGACTAAATAGCACTACTATCCGGTGTACTTGAGATGCTCTATAATAATTGAGGCAGGTAATTCACCTTGCTATAATATTAGAGTTAGGTGCTGTGTACTTTTTGGGCTACAAAGGAGGGGTTGATTCAATACAAAGATTGAAGCGTGTACACTTATTAGCACTCACATCTCATGGTGATGTGGCTTTAAATTTAGAACCTTTAGTGCCAAAAGGGGGGACGGTCTGTGCCGTAAAAATAAAATATAACCTTTATTAGATTTGTTAAAAAAGATTCCACAAAACAAACATAAACATATATGTATTAAAAACACTTAATGTTGAAAAGGATAATATCACGAGGATTGAAATGCTAAACGTAGCTATCTTTAAGGAAAGTTATCTTCAGGCTTATGGTTAGGGGTATTCCTGGTTCCCTGGATGTCTCCTGGTTATAGCTGCTGCTATATGTGATATATAATGCTTGTGAAAACAATGGTACTATTATCTTGTTCAAATATTATAGTTATTCGTAGTCTCAAAAATCTTTTGAAAATAGACTTATTTTACAGTGTAGTACCTATAAATGTAATTGTGTTTGCTTCTCGGGCATGTGCTTACGGTTCTTTGATATTAATGCTGCTAAAGCAGTGATATTTATTAATGTATAGCACTAGTTATTGTGATACTGTTGAATTATCACTTTCTGGACATATAGTTGCTATCGTATGCTTGTTATATACCTCCCCTTTCAAAGGGTTAATTTGGCTAAGTTCTTAATGCAGATATGATAACCTATTGAATTTTCATAATTAAAAGGTATGCCCTAATAATATTGGGTATGTATTTTTCGTTATTTAGCATAAATATTCTGCTGTTGTAGGGCTGTATGCAATTTTCAACGTTGATACAAATGTTGCTATTAGGACATAGCGTTATACAAGTCCACACAGTGTGAATTGTATCTAGATTACTTGTCTATGTTTTCATGGAGGTATTTGTTGTTTATCCCTCAGTCATTTATACTGTGCATTGTGCAGATTAACACAATATCAATTTATATTCGGATTATTCCGATTGTTAGGTTGTGTTTCTCTGAGGGTATTTGGCGCATATTCCCTGGTGCTTGGTGCCAACAATATCAGGTATTTCAATGCTATGGATATCTTGCACTGATATCAACAAATGTACTGCTGTTAGCTAGAATTTTAGTACGATTGGTCTTTTAATTTAGTAATGCATTCTTTCATTCATCATTCATACTCAAATGCCCAAGAGCTGCACTAAGTCAGCAACTATTAGTTAAATCTCATTTGCATAACTTGCTATAATCGTAAGATATACTCCCGTTAGCTTTATGTTTATAGTTAGCTCAATATTTTCATTTGTGTGGCGGTCCACCTTGTATTCATACACTTGGCTTACTAGCCGTTCTATACTGCTTAGATGTGGACTAGTCACTATGATAGTTTTCTAGTGAGATAAGCTATAATAATTTCCTCAAAAACGTATTACACCTAACTTCAACCTTTTAACTTATAACTAGGCAGTGCGCCTTCCGTAATTGTAACGTTAAGGTTTCAGTGGTGTAACTAAATACTATATCCTTGTTCCAACATTTAGCTGATAAAAAAGTTTGGCTTAAAGCCTAACAACATATTCAAAGCCCTAACATGTTTCGCCACCAACGTGGCTTTCTCAAAGGGTACGGCGCGGCGTTTGGCGTGGTCTCTTATAGACTCTGGTCCAACCCTTTGTGGTGACATCACGTCCTATCAGATTCGTTGTACAATGTGAACCAATAAGAATGGTTCTAACATTATAACCAACCAATAGCATTTGCTGATTGGCTCAATATCGATGTCATTGTTTTTGGAGAGTGTCAGAATATTATTCTAATCTAAATGTTTAATCTTATGCATTTATATAGAATTTTCTGACTTCGTGTATATTGCAGGAAATATAAATGATTGGTTAATTCTGTCATTTATCTGATTACCTTCAAAATATTCTTGGAGTGCAGTATGTATATATATATTTCTGGTGATATATAGTATTACAAATATTCTATTATCACTATATAAATGTTATACTCATGTGTCTTATGTTAGGATATGATTTTTAAGTTGAGTAATCATTCTTGTTACTTATTATAAATGAGTGAAAAATATTATGAATGCCGTTTAGATATTATGTTTCAAATAGCAGGTAATCTTATTTTTTACTTTTTTAACTTTTTTAACATTTTTTGCAGAGTCATGGAAAAAATGAGTATTTCCATGAAACATAAATAAATGCTGCTGAATAATGATTTCGTCAGGATCTAAGAGAATTTATCGTTCATATTTATCAATATTTTATTGATGTAGTAGTTGTAAGTGTGAAGTTCACTCTTAGTTAAATGTTTTCATATATTGGTGGAGGTACCCTATAATTATAGTGACAGGAGTATGGTTGTGATTGGTTCGTGCTGTAGTTGCTGGTCAAGATACAAATAAAAATGAGGATAGAGTGTGAGAATTTAAAATTAAAAAGTAAGAAATAAAAATAAATTAGTGTTGAATGTGAAATAAAGATGAGAATAAAAATGAAGTGGGCTAGTGAAAGAAAGGCACCTCAGATTTGAGATGCTTAAGAATGTGTGCCTGAAGATGGGCTTCGTTGATACAAAAAGAATTATTATTAATGTATTGGAGTGTATATATATTACTAGTGATACCGATGTACATATGTTATTGTCTCCGAAGTTACCACAAAAAGAGGGGGGAGTAGGAGTAGAAGTGTGTGGTGTGCACTTGAAATGCATGTGATGGGTGATATATAGGTGGACTGGTGTGACTCAGGGATGTGATTTTAGGATCCTCTACTTCTTTTAATATCGTTTTGATGTTTTTTATAGTTTCCGAGTGTAACTTCAGATCCTCTACTTTTTAAATGTCATTTTAATGTTTAGTTGATATATAGCACATATAAATTTCATTCTTAAAGTTGTCCTTATGACGATCTCTTGCAGGCATTCGCTCATATTGTGATTGATTTTTCTTATATTCTCTTAATGAGAATAACATTGTACTTCCTGCTTCGGGTAAAATATCTTTATAGGTATGACACATAGTTGTTATGCTCATTTAACCCATTGGGTGTAATTGAATTTAATAAGTAGATCCATCTACTTTCATACTGTAGTAATGATTTCTCTTTATCTCCTCCACGTATGCCCAGGTTTATTTTCTGCACTCCAAAGCATTGCAGGCAGTTAGTTTTGCCTTGATGATGTTTATAGAAGTGTAGGGCTACTGACGTGATGGTTTTTCTTTTCTGTAGATCTTTTGCTGCATTCCTTATGTTACGTACATGTTCCTGTAATCGTGTGTGTAATTTGCGTGTCGTCATGCCAACATAGTTTTTTGGGCAATTGCAGCTCAGAACATATACTACTCCAGTAGTATTACAGTTGATGAAGGATTTAATGTTATGTACTTTGTTGAACCTGTCCTTAATTGTAGTGGTCTTTTTCAGGAACTTGCAGCTTGTACAAGATCCACATGCATATGAGCCATTTGGTATGGTGCCTTTTGTCCTTTGGTTTTGCGTGAAATGGCTCGGACTAATCATGTCTTTTAGGTTCTTAGGTCTCCTATAGCTGACCTCAATTTTTGGTCCTATTATAGGTCCCAATATCTTATCTGCTTGTAAGATATGCCAATGTTTTTTGATTATTTTAATTACTTCCTGGCTCTGTGCGTTGTACGTTAATACCAGTCTTGTCTTACCATCACTCTGTTTGGATTTCGGTTTTAGCAGGTCTTGTCTGTTGGTTTTTTTGGCTCTGTGTTTGGCTTTCTTTATGGATGAACGACTGTACCCCCTCTGGCTGAGACGGGCAGCTACTTCTAGTGCTCTTTTTTGATATAACTCATCTTCTGAACAATTTCTCTTTGTTCTCAGGAATTCCCCTACCGGTAGAGATTTGATTGTACATGGAGCGTGGGCACTGGTGCTGAATAGTAACGTGTTGGTAGCTGTCTTTTTTCTGAATAGGTCGGTACCTAACATTTCGTTGGTTTTCTTGAACAGTCTCAGGTCCAAGAATGTAATTTCCTCTTGACTGCACTCATATGTCAATTTGATATTGAGGTTATTGTTGTTCAAGATAGTGAGGAATTTGTCAAGTTTGTCTTTGGGTCCTTCCCAGATCATCAGGATATCGTCTATGTACCTCAGCCAGAGGGGGATATGTTGTGTAAATTCATCATTTTCTGCTGTAAAGACTGTATGATGTTCCCACCAACCTAAAAATAGGTTGGCGTAAGTTGGTGCACAGGCAGTTCCCATTGCTGTCCCTCTACACTGCAGGTAGAACTGGTTATTAAAGATGAAGTAGTTTTTCTTCAGTACAATTTCCAATAATTTTATAACAAATTCATTATGACTTGAATCTTCTTCATTAGTCATATTAAGGTAATATTGTACTGCTTCAAGTCCCAGATCATGCTTAATGCTGGTGTAGAGGGCTTCGACATCGGCAGTAACTAGCCAAGTAGTAGGTCCCATTTGGATATCTTGGAGTTGTTGTAATGTTTCCATAGTGTCCTTAATGAAAGAAGGTATTTGGGTGAGAAACTCCCTCAATCTTATGTCAATGTATTGACTTGCCTTCTCTGTAAGGTTTTCGTTACCAGACACTATGGGGCGTCCGGGTGGATGTTTTTGATCTTTATGTACCTTAGGGATCAGGTAGAAGGTAGCTACCTTCGGGTGATTGACGGTTAGAAATCTTTTTTCTTTATTGCTGATGATATTGTTGGTTCTGGCATTAGCTATCATATCATTGTATTGAGCATGGAACTGTTCAGTCGGATTACTCCACAGTTTTCGATAGCAGGTCTGGTCTGATAATTGTTTATTGGCTTCTTTAAGATATTGGTCGGTTGGCCAAATTACAATATTTCCACCTTTGTCAGCTTTACGTATGATGACATCGTTCCAGCCTTGAATTTCTGAAAGAGCTTTTTTCTCTTGTTTTGTTAAATTCATTGGAGGAGGTTTCACTGTCAATTCAGATATTTCTTTACACACTATATTATTAAATATCTGTATGCTCGGACTTTTGGAAGAGGGTGGTATATATTTGGATTTGGTGGTTAGATTCTTTCTCCAGTTTTGTGATGGACTTTCTTCATTTTCACTTAAGAGATCTTCCATATCCTGAAGTAGTAATAATTCTTCTGCAGTCCAGTTGAATTCAAGTCCTTCATCTTTTTGATTTTGAATGTCCAAATATTGTCTTCTTAAAAGTAACTTTCTTAGATATAATTGTATATCTTTCACATTTTCAAATTTGTCCATAGAGACACTAGGGCAGAATGACATGCCCTTTGAAAGTAATGAGATGTGATCTTCAGAGAGCATTTTTTTGGATAAGTTTAAGACTTTCATAGTTTCATTTTTATCTTCGAGAAGGGGCTGGGGCTTCTTTTGTACGGTTTGTTCCCCTGTCTTGTTTCTCGTACACTTCGTGTTCTGGTTGCTTTTTTGTTGGCCCCCCCTACCTCTTCTGGTGGATCTGAATTTAAAGTTACATCTCCATCTAAAAAATTCTTCCTCTTTCTTCCATCAGTCTGAATTTGCGTTTGATTAGATGAGACAGGATTGGGAGGTTCATCACTGGGGTTGTCAGAGTCCTCGCCCTCAGTTTCTGTATCACTTTGAATAATAGTTACCCTGTGGCGATTGGAAAAGTTGCCGGTATTGAACTTCTTTTTCCATCTATATACTCTGTTATTCTGAAAGTCTTCAATATCTCTGTTTAGTTTCCCCATTTTAGTTTGCTTAATCTCAGCTTCATATCTGTCTAATTCTTTTTGGTATTTTTTATACGCATTCTCAAACTCTTTCATAGTTTCATATTGCTTCAATTGTGTGTTCTGAGTTTTGATTAATTCCTCCAGTCTATCATACTCAGCGATATCATGCTTTATTAATATGCTCATTAGTTTATTTGAGCATTCAGATAATGCCGTTTCCCATTCTAAAGTCAATTCCGGTTGTTTAAATTCAAAGGCAGGAAATAATTGTATCCTAAGGCCCCTAGGTATTAAATTCTTTTCGATGTACTTGTCGAAAAAATGATGGTTCCACCACACTTTATCTTGTTTAAAAAGATTTTTATGCAGTTCTCGTAATAGTGAGTCTAGTCTGTCAGTAGTAGGTTCAGTGTTGTATGATACAGGTTCATTAAATACTTCTTGAAAATCTGTAAGACGTTTGTTGTTTCTTGTGATTCTATCTTGTTCTAATTTATTTGCCATTATGAAATAAAGGTTGTAGTGTGCTCTATTAGATTAACCTAGGTGAACTAGGCACTTAAATTTCAAAAGAAAGAAAAGAGAGAGACTAAATAGCACTACTATCCGGTGTACTTGAGATGCTCTATAATAATTGAGGCAGGTAATTCACCTTGCTATAATATTAGAGTTAGGTGCTGTGTACTTTTTGGGCTACAAAGGAGGGGTTGATTCAATACAAAGATTGAAGCGTGTACACTTATTAGCACTCACATCTCATGGTGATGTGGCTTTAAATTTAGAACCTTTAGTGCCAAAAGGGGGGACGGTCTGTGCCGTAAAAATAAAATATAACCTTTATTAGATTTGTTAAAAAAGATTCCACAAAACAAACATAAACATATATGTATTAAAAACACTTAATGTTGAAAAGGATAATATCACGAGGATTGAAATGCTAAACGTAGCTATCTTTAAGGAAAGTTATCTTCAGGCTTATGGTTAGGGGTATTCCTGGTTCCCTGGATGTCTCCTGGTTATAGCTGCTGCTATATGTGATATATAATGCTTGTGAAAACAATGGTACTATTATCTTGTTCAAATATTATAGTTATTCGTAGTCTCAAAAATCTTTTGAAAATAGACTTATTTTACAGTGTAGTACCTATAAATGTAATTGTGTTTGCTTCTCGGGCATGTGCTTACGGTTCTTTGATATTAATGCTGCTAAAGCAGTGATATTTATTAATGTATAGCACTAGTTATTGTGATACTGTTGAATTATCACTTTCTGGACATATAGTTGCTATCGTATGCTTGTTATATACCTCCCCTTTCAAAGGGTTAATTTGGCTAAGTTCTTAATGCAGATATGATAACCTATTGAATTTTCATAATTAAAAGGTATGCCCTAATAATATTGGGTATGTATTTTTCGTTATTTAGCATAAATATTCTGCTGTTGTAGGGCTGTATGCAATTTTCAACGTTGATACAAATGTTGCTATTAGGACATAGCGTTATACAAGTCCACACAGTGTGAATTGTATCTAGATTACTTGTCTATGTTTTCATGGAGGTATTTGTTGTTTATCCTCCATGAAGAGGTAGGGGGGGCCAACAAAAAAGCAACCAGAACACGAAGTGTACGAGAAACAAGACAGGGGAACAAACCGTACAAAAGAAGCCCCAGCCCCTTCTCGAAGATAAAAATGAAACTATGAAAGTCTTAAACTTATCCAAAAAAATGCTCTCTGAAGATCACATCTCATTACTTTCAAAGGGCATGTCATTCTGCCCTAGTGTCTCTATGGACAAATTTGAAAATGTGAAAGATATACAATTATATCTAAGAAAGTTACTTTTAAGAAGACAATATTTGGACATTCAAAATCAAAAAGATGAAGGACTTGAATTCAACTGGACTGCAGAAGAATTATTACTACTTCAGGATATGGAAGATCTCTTAAGTGAAAATGAAGAAAGTCCATCACAAAACTGGAGAAAGAATCTAACCACCAAATCCAAATATATACCACCCTCTTCCAAAAGTCCGAGCATACAGATATTTAATAATATAGTGTGTAAAGAAATATCTGAATTGACAGTGAAACCTCCTCCAATGAATTTAACAAAACAAGAGAAAAAAGCTCTTTCAGAAATTCAAGGCTGGAACGATGTCATCATACGTAAAGCTGACAAAGGTGGAAATATTGTAATTTGGCCAACCGACCAATATCTTAAAGAAGCCAATAAACAATTATCAGACCAGACCTGCTATCGAAAACTGTGGAGTAATCCGACTGAACAGTTCCATGCTCAATACAATGATATGATAGCTAATGCCAGAACCAACAATATCATCAGCAATAAAGAAAAAAGATTTCTAACCGTCAATCACCCGAAGGTAGCTACCTTCTACCTGATCCCTAAGGTACATAAAGATCAAAAACATCCACCCGGACGCCCCATAGTGTCTGGTAACGAAAACCTTACAGAGAAGGCAAGTCAATACATTGACATAAGAT
The DNA here is from genome assembly GCF_027579735.1 of Bombina bombina. NCBI lineage: Eukaryota > Metazoa > Chordata > Amphibia > Anura > Bombinatoridae > Bombina > Bombina bombina. The sequence goes on along the minus strand of NC_069503.1, from coordinate 196,943,041 downwards.
TGAGGGAGTTTCTCACCCAAATACCTTCTTTCATTAAGGACACTATGGAAACATTACAACAACTCCAAGATATCCAAATGGGACCTACTACTTGGCTAGTTACTGCCGATGTCGAAGCCCTCTACACCAGCATTAAGCATGATCTGGGACTTGAAGCAGTACAATATTACCTTAATATGACTAATGAAGAAGATTCAAGTCATAATGAATTTGTTATAAAATTATTGGAAATTGTACTGAAGAAAAACTACTTCATCTTTAATAACCAGTTCTACCTGCAGTGTAGAGGGACAGCAATGGGAACTGCCTGTGCACCAACTTACGCCAACCTATTTTTAGGTTGGTGGGAACATCATACAGTCTTTACAGCAGAAAATGATGAATTTACACAACATATCCCCCTCTGGCTGAGGTACATAGACGATATCCTGATGATCTGGGAAGGACCCAAAGACAAACTTGACAAATTCCTCACTATCTTGAACAACAATAACCTCAATATCAAATTGACATATGAGTGCAGTCAAGAGGAAATTACATTCTTGGACCTGAGACTGTTCAAGAAAACCAACGAAATGTTAGGTACCGACCTATTCAGAAAAAAGACAGCTACCAACACGTTACTATTCAGCACCAGTGCCCACGCTCCATGTACAATCAAATCTCTACCGGTAGGGGAATTCCTGAGAACAAAGAGAAATTGTTCAGAAGATGAGTTATATCAAAAAAGAGCACTAGAAGTAGCTGCCCGTCTCAGCCAGAGGGGGTACAGTCGTTCATCCATAAAGAAAGCCAAACACAGAGCCAAAAAAACCAACAGACAAGACCTGCTAAAACCGAAATCCAAACAGAGTGATGGTAAGACAAGACTGGTATTAACGTACAACGCACAGAGCCAGGAAGTAATTAAAATAATCAAAAAACATTGGCATATCTTACAAGCAGATAAGATATTGGGACCTATAATAGGACCAAAAATTGAGGTCAGCTATAGGAGACCTAAGAACCTAAAAGACATGATTAGTCCGAGCCATTTCACGCAAAACCAAAGGACAAAAGGCACCATACCAAATGGCTCATATGCATGTGGATCTTGTACAAGCTGCAAGTTCCTGAAAAAGACCACTACAATTAAGGACAGGTTCAACAAAGTACATAACATTAAATCCTTCATCAACTGTAATACTACTGGAGTAGTATATGTTCTGAGCTGCAATTGCCCAAAAAACTATGTTGGCATGACGACACGCAAATTACACACACGATTACAGGAACATGTACGTAACATAAGGAATGCAGCAAAAGATCTACAGAAAAGAAAAACCATCACGTCAGTAGCCCTACACTTCTATAAACATCATCAAGGCAAAACTAACTGCCTGCAATGCTTTGGAGTGCAGAAAATAAACCTGGGCATACGTGGAGGAGATAAAGAGAAATCATTACTACAGTATGAAAGTAGATGGATCTACTTATTAAATTCAATTACACCCAATGGGTTAAATGAGCATAACAACTATGTGTCATACCTATAAAGATATTTTACCCGAAGCAGGAAGTACAATGTTATTCTCATTAAGAGAATATAAGAAAAATCAATCACAATATGAGCGAATGCCTGCAAGAGATCGTCATAAGGACAACTTTAAGAATGAAATTTATATGTGCTATATATCAACTAAACATTAAAATGACATTTAAAAAGTAGAGGATCTGAAGTTACACTCGGAAACTATAAAAAACATCAAAACGATATTAAAAGAAGTAGAGGATCCTAAAATCACATCCCTGAGTCACACCAGTCCACCTATATATCACCCATCACATGCATTTCAAGTGCACACCACACACTTCTACTCCTACTCCCCCCTCTTTTTGTGGTAACTTCGGAGACAATAACATATGTACATCGGTATCACTAGTAATATATATACACTCCAATACATTAATAATAATTCTTTTTGTATCAACGAAGCCCATCTTCAGGCACACATTCTTAAGCATCTCAAATCTGAGGTGCCTTTCTTTCACTAGCCCACTTCATTTTTATTCTCATCTTTATTTCACATTCAACACTAATTTATTTTTATTTCTTACTTTTTAATTTTAAATTCTCACACTCTATCCTCATTTTTATTTGTATCTTGACCAGCAACTACAGCACGAACCAATCACAACCATACTCCTGTCACTATAATTATAGGGTACCTCCACCAATATATGAAAACATTTAACTAAGAGTGAACTTCACACTTACAACTACTACATCAATAAAATATTGATAAATATGAACGATAAATTCTCTTAGATCCTGACGAAATCATTATTCAGCAGCATTTATTTATGTTTCATGGAAATACTCATTTTTTCCATGACTCTGCAAAAAATGTTAAAAAAGTTAAAAAAGTAAAAAATAAGATTACCTGCTATTTGAAACATAATATCTAAACGGCATTCATAATATTTTTCACTCATTTATAATAAGTAACAAGAATGATTACTCAACTTAAAAATCATATCCTAACATAAGACACATGAGTATAACATTTATATAGTGATAATAGAATATTTGTAATACTATATATCACCAGAAATATATATATACATACTGCACTCCAAGAATATTTTGAAGGTAATCAGATAAATGACAGAATTAACCAATCATTTATATTTCCTGCAATATACACGAAGTCAGAAAATTCTATATAAATGCATAAGATTAAACATTTAGATTAGAATAATATTCTGACACTCTCCAAAAACAATGACATCGATATTGAGCCAATCAGCAAATGCTATTGGTTGGTTATAATGTTAGAACCATTCTTATTGGTTCACATTGTACAACGAATCTGATAGGACGTGATGTCACCACAAAGGGTTGGACCAGAGTCTATAAGAGACCACGCCAAACGCCGCGCCGTACCCTTTGAGAAAGCCACGTTGGTGGCGAAACATGTTAGGGCTTTGAATATGTTGTTAGGCTTTAAGCCAAACTTTTTTATCAGCTAAATGTTGGAACAAGGATATAGTATTTAGTTACACCACTGAAACCTTAACGTTACAATTACGGAAGGCGCACTGCCTAGTTATAAGTTAAAAGGTTGAAGTTAGGTGTAATACGTTTTTGAGGAAATTATTATAGCTTATCTCACTAGAAAACTATCATAGTGACTAGTCCACATCTAAGCAGTATAGAACGGCTAGTAAGCCAAGTGTATGAATACAAGGTGGACCGCCACACAAATGAAAATATTGAGCTAACTATAAACATAAAGCTAACGGGAGTATATCTTACGATTATAGCAAGTTATGCAAATGAGATTTAACTAATAGTTGCTGACTTAGTGCAGCTCTTGGGCATTTGAGTATGAATGATGAATGAAAGAATGCATTACTAAATTAAAAGACCAATCGTACTAAAATTCTAGCTAACAGCAGTACATTTGTTGATATCAGTGCAAGATATCCATAGCATTGAAATACCTGATATTGTTGGCACCAAGCACCAGGGAATATGCGCCAAATACCCTCAGAGAAACACAACCTAACAATCGGAATAATCCGAATATAAATTGATATTGTGTTAATCTGCACAATGCACAGTATAAATGACTGAGGGATAAACAACAAATACCTCCATGAAAACATAGACAAGTAATCTAGATACAATTCACACTGTGTGGACTTGTATAACGCTATGTCCTAATAGCAACATTTGTATCAACGTTGAAAATTGCATACAGCCCTACAACAGCAGAATATTTATGCTAAATAACGAAAAATACATACCCAATATTATTAGGGCATACCTTTTAATTATGAAAATTCAATAGGTTATCATATCTGCATTAAGAACTTAGCCAAATTAACCCTTTGAAAGGGGAGGTATATAACAAGCATACGATAGCAACTATATGTCCAGAAAGTGATAATTCAACAGTATCACAATAACTAGTGCTATACATTAATAAATATCACTGCTTTAGCAGCATTAATATCAAAGAACCGTAAGCACATGCCCGAGAAGCAAACACAATTACATTTATAGGTACTACACTGTAAAATAAGTCTATTTTCAAAAGATTTTTGAGACTACGAATAACTATAATATTTGAACAAGATAATAGTACCATTGTTTTCACAAGCATTATATATCACATATAGCAGCAGCTATAACCAGGAGACATCCAGGGAACCAGGAATACCCCTAACCATAAGCCTGAAGATAACTTTCCTTAAAGATAGCTACGTTTAGCATTTCAATCCTCGTGATATTATCCTTTTCAACATTAAGTGTTTTTAATACATATATGTTTATGTTTGTTTTGTGGAATCTTTTTTAACAAATCTAATAAAGGTTATATTTTATTTTTACGGCACAGACCGTCCCCCCTTTTGGCACTAAAGGTTCTAAATTTAAAGCCACATCACCATGAGATGTGAGTGCTAATAAGTGTACACGCTTCAATCTTTGTATTGAATCAACCCCTCCTTTGTAGCCCAAAAAGTACACAGCACCTAACTCTAATATTATAGCAAGGTGAATTACCTGCCTCAATTATTATAGAGCATCTCAAGTACACCGGATAGTAGTGCTATTTAGTCTCTCTCTTTTCTTTCTTTTGAAATTTAAGTGCCTAGTTCACCTAGGTTAATCTAATAGAGCACACTACAACCTTTATTTCATAATGGCAAATAAATTAGAACAAGATAGAATCACAAGAAACAACAAACGTCTTACAGATTTTCAAGAAGTATTTAATGAACCTGTATCATACAACACTGAACCTACTACTGACAGACTAGACTCACTATTACGAGAACTGCATAAAAATCTTTTTAAACAAGATAAAGTGTGGTGGAACCATCATTTTTTCGACAAGTACATCGAAAAGAATTTAATACCTAGGGGCCTTAGGATACAATTATTTCCTGCCTTTGAATTTAAACAACCGGAATTGACTTTAGAATGGGAAACGGCATTATCTGAATGCTCAAATAAACTAATGAGCATATTAATAAAGCATGATATCGCTGAGTATGATAGACTGGAGGAATTAATCAAAACTCAGAACACACAATTGAAGCAATATGAAACTATGAAAGAGTTTGAGAATGCGTATAAAAAATACCAAAAAGAATTAGACAGATATGAAGCTGAGATTAAGCAAACTAAAATGGGGAAACTAAACAGAGATATTGAAGACTTTCAGAATAACAGAGTATATAGATGGAAAAAGAAGTTCAATACCGGCAACTTTTCCAATCGCCACAGGGTAACTATTATTCAAAGTGATACAGAAACTGAGGGCGAGGACTCTGACAACCCCAGTGATGAACCTCCCAATCCTGTCTCATCTAATCAAACGCAAATTCAGACTGATGGAAGAAAGAGGAAGAATTTTTTAGATGGAGATGTAACTTTAAATTCAGATCCACCAGAAGAGGTAGGGGGGGCCAACAAAAAAGCAACCAGAACACGAAGTGTACGAGAAACAAGACAGGGGAACAAACCGTACAAAAGAAGCCCCAGCCCCTTCTCGAAGATAAAAATGAAACTATGAAAGTCTTAAACTTATCCAAAAAAATGCTCTCTGAAGATCACATCTCATTACTTTCAAAGGGCATGTCATTCTGCCCTAGTGTCTCTATGGACAAATTTGAAAATGTGAAAGATATACAATTATATCTAAGAAAGTTACTTTTAAGAAGACAATATTTGGACATTCAAAATCAAAAAGATGAAGGACTTGAATTCAACTGGACTGCAGAAGAATTATTACTACTTCAGGATATGGAAGATCTCTTAAGTGAAAATGAAGAAAGTCCATCACAAAACTGGAGAAAGAATCTAACCACCAAATCCAAATATATACCACCCTCTTCCAAAAGTCCGAGCATACAGATATTTAATAATATAGTGTGTAAAGAAATATCTGAATTGACAGTGAAACCTCCTCCAATGAATTTAACAAAACAAGAGAAAAAAGCTCTTTCAGAAATTCAAGGCTGGAACGATGTCATCATACGTAAAGCTGACAAAGGTGGAAATATTGTAATTTGGCCAACCGACCAATATCTTAAAGAAGCCAATAAACAATTATCAGACCAGACCTGCTATCGAAAACTGTGGAGTAATCCGACTGAACAGTTCCATGCTCAATACAATGATATGATAGCTAATGCCAGAACCAACAATATCATCAGCAATAAAGAAAAAAGATTTCTAACCGTCAATCACCCGAAGGTAGCTACCTTCTACCTGATCCCTAAGGTACATAAAGATCAAAAACATCCACCCGGACGCCCCATAGTGTCTGGTAACGAAAACCTTACAGAGAAGGCAAGTCAATACATTGACATAAGATTGAGGGAGTTTCTCACCCAAATACCTTCTTTCATTAAGGACACTATGGAAACATTACAACAACTCCAAGATATCCAAATGGGACCTACTACTTGGCTAGTTACTGCCGATGTCGAAGCCCTCTACACCAGCATTAAGCATGATCTGGGACTTGAAGCAGTACAATATTACCTTAATATGACTAATGAAGAAGATTCAAGTCATAATGAATTTGTTATAAAATTATTGGAAATTGTACTGAAGAAAAACTACTTCATCTTTAATAACCAGTTCTACCTGCAGTGTAGAGGGACAGCAATGGGAACTGCCTGTGCACCAACTTACGCCAACCTATTTTTAGGTTGGTGGGAACATCATACAGTCTTTACAGCAGAAAATGATGAATTTACACAACATATCCCCCTCTGGCTGAGGTACATAGACGATATCCTGATGATCTGGGAAGGACCCAAAGACAAACTTGACAAATTCCTCACTATCTTGAACAACAATAACCTCAATATCAAATTGACATATGAGTGCAGTCAAGAGGAAATTACATTCTTGGACCTGAGACTGTTCAAGAAAACCAACGAAATGTTAGGTACCGACCTATTCAGAAAAAAGACAGCTACCAACACGTTACTATTCAGCACCAGTGCCCACGCTCCATGTACAATCAAATCTCTACCGGTAGGGGAATTCCTGAGAACAAAGAGAAATTGTTCAGAAGATGAGTTATATCAAAAAAGAGCACTAGAAGTAGCTGCCCGTCTCAGCCAGAGGGGGTACAGTCGTTCATCCATAAAGAAAGCCAAACACAGAGCCAAAAAAACCAACAGACAAGACCTGCTAAAACCGAAATCCAAACAGAGTGATGGTAAGACAAGACTGGTATTAACGTACAACGCACAGAGCCAGGAAGTAATTAAAATAATCAAAAAACATTGGCATATCTTACAAGCAGATAAGATATTGGGACCTATAATAGGACCAAAAATTGAGGTCAGCTATAGGAGACCTAAGAACCTAAAAGACATGATTAGTCCGAGCCATTTCACGCAAAACCAAAGGACAAAAGGCACCATACCAAATGGCTCATATGCATGTGGATCTTGTACAAGCTGCAAGTTCCTGAAAAAGACCACTACAATTAAGGACAGGTTCAACAAAGTACATAACATTAAATCCTTCATCAACTGTAATACTACTGGAGTAGTATATGTTCTGAGCTGCAATTGCCCAAAAAACTATGTTGGCATGACGACACGCAAATTACACACACGATTACAGGAACATGTACGTAACATAAGGAATGCAGCAAAAGATCTACAGAAAAGAAAAACCATCACGTCAGTAGCCCTACACTTCTATAAACATCATCAAGGCAAAACTAACTGCCTGCAATGCTTTGGAGTGCAGAAAATAAACCTGGGCATACGTGGAGGAGATAAAGAGAAATCATTACTACAGTATGAAAGTAGATGGATCTACTTATTAAATTCAATTACACCCAATGGGTTAAATGAGCATAACAACTATGTGTCATACCTATAAAGATATTTTACCCGAAGCAGGAAGTACAATGTTATTCTCATTAAGAGAATATAAGAAAAATCAATCACAATATGAGCGAATGCCTGCAAGAGATCGTCATAAGGACAACTTTAAGAATGAAATTTATATGTGCTATATATCAACTAAACATTAAAATGACATTTAAAAAGTAGAGGATCTGAAGTTACACTCGGAAACTATAAAAAACATCAAAACGATATTAAAAGAAGTAGAGGATCCTAAAATCACATCCCTGAGTCACACCAGTCCACCTATATATCACCCATCACATGCATTTCAAGTGCACACCACACACTTCTACTCCTACTCCCCCCTCTTTTTGTGGTAACTTCGGAGACAATAACATATGTACATCGGTATCACTAGTAATATATATACACTCCAATACATTAATAATAATTCTTTTTGTATCAACGAAGCCCATCTTCAGGCACACATTCTTAAGCATCTCAAATCTGAGGTGCCTTTCTTTCACTAGCCCACTTCATTTTTATTCTCATCTTTATTTCACATTCAACACTAATTTATTTTTATTTCTTACTTTTTAATTTTAAATTCTCACACTCTATCCTCATTTTTATTTGTATCTTGACCAGCAACTACAGCACGAACCAATCACAACCATACTCCTGTCACTATAATTATAGGGTACCTCCACCAATATATGAAAACATTTAACTAAGAGTGAACTTCACACTTACAACTACTACATCAATAAAATATTGATAAATATGAACGATAAATTCTCTTAGATCCTGACGAAATCATTATTCAGCAGCATTTATTTATGTTTCATGGAAATACTCATTTTTTCCATGACTCTGCAAAAAATGTTAAAAAAGTTAAAAAAGTAAAAAATAAGATTACCTGCTATTTGAAACATAATATCTAAACGGCATTCATAATATTTTTCACTCATTTATAATAAGTAACAAGAATGATTACTCAACTTAAAAATCATATCCTAACATAAGACACATGAGTATAACATTTATATAGTGATAATAGAATATTTGTAATACTATATATCACCAGAAATATATATATACATACTGCACTCCAAGAATATTTTGAAGGTAATCAGATAAATGACAGAATTAACCAATCATTTATATTTCCTGCAATATACACGAAGTCAGAAAATTCTATATAAATGCATAAGATTAAACATTTAGATTAGAATAATATTCTGACACTCTCCAAAAACAATGACATCGATATTGAGCCAATCAGCAAATGCTATTGGTTGGTTATAATGTTAGAACCATTCTTATTGGTTCACATTGTACAACGAATCTGATAGGACGTGATGTCACCACAAAGGGTTGGACCAGAGTCTATAAGAGACCACGCCAAACGCCGCGCCGTACCCTTTGAGAAAGCCACGTTGGTGGCGAAACATGTTAGGGCTTTGAATATGTTGTTAGGCTTTAAGCCAAACTTTTTTATCAGCTAAATGTTGGAACAAGGATATAGTATTTAGTTACACCACTGAAACCTTAACGTTACAATTACGGAAGGCGCACTGCCTAGTTATAAGTTAAAAGGTTGAAGTTAGGTGTAATACGTTTTTGAGGAAATTATTATAGCTTATCTCACTAGAAAACTATCATAGTGACTAGTCCACATCTAAGCAGTATAGAACGGCTAGTAAGCCAAGTGTATGAATACAAGGTGGACCGCCACACAAATGAAAATATTGAGCTAACTATAAACATAAAGCTAACGGGAGTATATCTTACGATTATAGCAAGTTATGCAAATGAGATTTAACTAATAGTTGCTGACTTAGTGCAGCTCTTGGGCATTTGAGTATGAATGATGAATGAAAGAATGCATTACTAAATTAAAAGACCAATCGTACTAAAATTCTAGCTAACAGCAGTACATTTGTTGATATCAGTGCAAGATATCCATAGCATTGAAATACCTGATATTGTTGGCACCAAGCACCAGGGAATATGCGCCAAATACCCTCAGAGAAACACAACCTAACAATCGGAATAATCCGAATATAAATTGATATTGTGTTAATCTGCACAATGCACAGTATAAATGACTGAGGGATAAACAACAAATACCTCCATGAAAACATAGACAAGTAATCTAGATACAATTCACACTGTGTGGACTTGTATAACGCTATGTCCTAATAGCAACATTTGTATCAACGTTGAAAATTGCATACAGCCCTACAACAGCAGAATATTTATGCTAAATAACGAAAAATACATACCCAATATTATTAGGGCATACCTTTTAATTATGAAAATTCAATAGGTTATCATATCTGCATTAAGAACTTAGCCAAATTAACCCTTTGAAAGGGGAGGTATATAACAAGCATACGATAGCAACTATATGTCCAGAAAGTGATAATTCAACAGTATCACAATAACTAGTGCTATACATTAATAAATATCACTGCTTTAGCAGCATTAATATCAAAGAACCGTAAGCACATGCCCGAGAAGCAAACACAATTACATTTATAGGTACTACACTGTAAAATAAGTCTATTTTCAAAAGATTTTTGAGACTACGAATAACTATAATATTTGAACAAGATAATAGTACCATTGTTTTCACAAGCATTATATATCACATATAGCAGCAGCTATAACCAGGAGACATCCAGGGAACCAGGAATACCCCTAACCATAAGCCTGAAGATAACTTTCCTTAAAGATAGCTACGTTTAGCATTTCAATCCTCGTGATATTATCCTTTTCAACATTAAGTGTTTTTAATACATATATGTTTATGTTTGTTTTGTGGAATCTTTTTTAACAAATCTAATAAAGGTTATATTTTATTTTTACGGCACAGACCGTCCCCCCTTTTGGCACTAAAGGTTCTAAATTTAAAGCCACATCACCATGAGATGTGAGTGCTAATAAGTGTACACGCTTCAATCTTTGTATTGAATCAACCCCTCCTTTGTAGCCCAAAAAGTACACAGCACCTAACTCTAATATTATAGCAAGGTGAATTACCTGCCTCAATTATTATAGAGCATCTCAAGTACACCGGATAGTAGTGCTATTTAGTCTCTCTCTTTTCTTTCTTTTGAAATTTAAGTGCCTAGTTCACCTAGGTTAATCTAATAGAGCACACTACAACCTTTATTTCATAATGGCAAATAAATTAGAACAAGATAGAATCACAAGAAACAACAAACGTCTTACAGATTTTCAAGAAGTATTTAATGAACCTGTATCATACAACACTGAACCTACTACTGACAGACTAGACTCACTATTACGAGAACTGCATAAAAATCTTTTTAAACAAGATAAAGTGTGGTGGAACCATCATTTTTTCGACAAGTACATCGAAAAGAATTTAATACCTAGGGGCCTTAGGATACAATTATTTCCTGCCTTTGAATTTAAACAACCGGAATTGACTTTAGAATGGGAAACGGCATTATCTGAATGCTCAAATAAACTAATGAGCATATTAATAAAGCATGATATCGCTGAGTATGATAGACTGGAGGAATTAATCAAAACTCAGAACACACAATTGAAGCAATATGAAACTATGAAAGAGTTTGAGAATGCGTATAAAAAATACCAAAAAGAATTAGACAGATATGAAGCTGAGATTAAGCAAACTAAAATGGGGAAACTAAACAGAGATATTGAAGACTTTCAGAATAACAGAGTATATAGATGGAAAAAGAAGTTCAATACCGGCAACTTTTCCAATCGCCACAGGGTAACTATTATTCAAAGTGATACAGAAACTGAGGGCGAGGACTCTGACAACCCCAGTGATGAACCTCCCAATCCTGTCTCATCTAATCAAACGCAAATTCAGACTGATGGAAGAAAGAGGAAGAATTTTTTAGATGGAGATGTAACTTTAAATTCAGATCCACCAGAAGAGGTAGGGGGGGCCAACAAAAAAGCAACCAGAACACGAAGTGTACGAGAAACAAGACAGGGGAACAAACCGTACAAAAGAAGCCCCAGCCCCTTCTCGAAGATAAAAATGAAACTATGAAAGTCTTAAACTTATCCAAAAAAATGCTCTCTGAAGATCACATCTCATTACTTTCAAAGGGCATGTCATTCTGCCCTAGTGTCTCTATGGACAAATTTGAAAATGTGAAAGATATACAATTATATCTAAGAAAGTTACTTTTAAGAAGACAATATTTGGACATTCAAAATCAAAAAGATGAAGGACTTGAATTCAACTGGACTGCAGAAGAATTATTACTACTTCAGGATATGGAAGATCTCTTAAGTGAAAATGAAGAAAGTCCATCACAAAACTGGAGAAAGAATCTAACCACCAAATCCAAATATATACCACCCTCTTCCAAAAGTCCGAGCATACAGATATTTAATAATATAGTGTGTAAAGAAATATCTGAATTGACAGTGAAACCTCCTCCAATGAATTTAACAAAACAAGAGAAAAAAGCTCTTTCAGAAATTCAAGGCTGGAACGATGTCATCATACGTAAAGCTGACAAAGGTGGAAATATTGTAATTTGGCCAACCGACCAATATCTTAAAGAAGCCAATAAACAATTATCAGACCAGACCTGCTATCGAAAACTGTGGAGTAATCCGACTGAACAGTTCCATGCTCAATACAATGATATGATAGCTAATGCCAGAACCAACAATATCATCAGCAATAAAGAAAAAAGATTTCTAACCGTCAATCACCCGAAGGTAGCTACCTTCTACCTGATCCCTAAGGTACATAAAGATCAAAAACATCCACCCGGACGCCCCATAGTGTCTGGTAACGAAAACCTTACAGAGAAGGCAAGTCAATACATTGACATAAGATTGAGGGAGTTTCTCACCCAAATACCTTCTTTCATTAAGGACACTATGGAAACATTACAACAACTCCAAGATATCCAAATGGGACCTACTACTTGGCTAGTTACTGCCGATGTCGAAGCCCTCTACACCAGCATTAAGCATGATCTGGGACTTGAAGCAGTACAATATTACCTTAATATGACTAATGAAGAAGATTCAAGTCATAATGAATTTGTTATAAAATTATTGGAAATTGTACTGAAGAAAAACTACTTCATCTTTAATAACCAGTTCTACCTGCAGTGTAGAGGGACAGCAATGGGAACTGCCTGTGCACCAACTTACGCCAACCTATTTTTAGGTTGGTGGGAACATCATACAGTCTTTACAGCAGAAAATGATGAATTTACACAACATATCCCCCTCTGGCTGAGGTACATAGACGATATCCTGATGATCTGGGAAGGACCCAAAGACAAACTTGACAAATTCCTCACTATCTTGAACAACAATAACCTCAATATCAAATTGACATATGAGTGCAGTCAAGAGGAAATTACATTCTTGGACCTGAGACTGTTCAAGAAAACCAACGAAATGTTAGGTACCGACCTATTCAGAAAAAAGACAGCTACCAACACGTTACTATTCAGCACCAGTGCCCACGCTCCATGTACAATCAAATCTCTACCGGTAGGGGAATTCCTGAGAACAAAGAGAAATTGTTCAGAAGATGAGTTATATCAAAAAAGAGCACTAGAAGTAGCTGCCCGTCTCAGCCAGAGGGGGTACAGTCGTTCATCCATAAAGAAAGCCAAACACAGAGCCAAAAAAACCAACAGACAAGACCTGCTAAAACCGAAATCCAAACAGAGTGATGGTAAGACAAGACTGGTATTAACGTACAACGCACAGAGCCAGGAAGTAATTAAAATAATCAAAAAACATTGGCATATCTTACAAGCAGATAAGATATTGGGACCTATAATAGGACCAAAAATTGAGGTCAGCTATAGGAGACCTAAGAACCTAAAAGACATGATTAGTCCGAGCCATTTCACGCAAAACCAAAGGACAAAAGGCACCATACCAAATGGCTCATATGCATGTGGATCTTGTACAAGCTGCAAGTTCCTGAAAAAGACCACTACAATTAAGGACAGGTTCAACAAAGTACATAACATTAAATCCTTCATCAACTGTAATACTACTGGAGTAGTATATGTTCTGAGCTGCAATTGCCCAAAAAACTATGTTGGCATGACGACACGCAAATTACACACACGATTACAGGAACATGTACGTAACATAAGGAATGCAGCAAAAGATCTACAGAAAAGAAAAACCATCACGTCAGTAGCCCTACACTTCTATAAACATCATCAAGGCAAAACTAACTGCCTGCAATGCTTTGGAGTGCAGAAAATAAACCTGGGCATACGTGGAGGAGATAAAGAGAAATCATTACTACAGTATGAAAGTAGATGGATCTACTTATTAAATTCAATTACACCCAATGGGTTAAATGAGCATAACAACTATGTGTCATACCTATAAAGATATTTTACCCGAAGCAGGAAGTACAATGTTATTCTCATTAAGAGAATATAAGAAAAATCAATCACAATATGAGCGAATGCCTGCAAGAGATCGTCATAAGGACAACTTTAAGAATGAAATTTATATGTGCTATATATCAACTAAACATTAAAATGACATTTAAAAAGTAGAGGATCTGAAGTTACACTCGGAAACTATAAAAAACATCAAAACGATATTAAAAGAAGTAGAGGATCCTAAAATCACATCCCTGAGTCACACCAGTCCACCTATATATCACCCATCACATGCATTTCAAGTGCACACCACACACTTCTACTCCTACTCCCCCCTCTTTTTGTGGTAACTTCGGAGACAATAACATATGTACATCGGTATCACTAGTAATATATATACACTCCAATACATTAATAATAATTCTTTTTGTATCAACGAAGCCCATCTTCAGGCACACATTCTTAAGCATCTCAAATCTGAGGTGCCTTTCTTTCACTAGCCCACTTCATTTTTATTCTCATCTTTATTTCACATTCAACACTAATTTATTTTTATTTCTTACTTTTTAATTTTAAATTCTCACACTCTATCCTCATTTTTATTTGTATCTTGACCAGCAACTACAGCACGAACCAATCACAACCATACTCCTGTCACTATAATTATAGGGTACCTCCACCAATATATGAAAACATTTAACTAAGAGTGAACTTCACACTTACAACTACTACATCAATAAAATATTGATAAATATGAACGATAAATTCTCTTAGATCCTGACGAAATCATTATTCAGCAGCATTTATTTATGTTTCATGGAAATACTCATTTTTTCCATGACTCTGCAAAAAATGTTAAAAAAGTTAAAAAAGTAAAAAATAAGATTACCTGCTATTTGAAACATAATATCTAAACGGCATTCATAATATTTTTCACTCATTTATAATAAGTAACAAGAATGATTACTCAACTTAAAAATCATATCCTAACATAAGACACATGAGTATAACATTTATATAGTGATAATAGAATATTTGTAATACTATATATCACCAGAAATATATATATACATACTGCACTCCAAGAATATTTTGAAGGTAATCAGATAAATGACAGAATTAACCAATCATTTATATTTCCTGCAATATACACGAAGTCAGAAAATTCTATATAAATGCATAAGATTAAACATTTAGATTAGAATAATATTCTGACACTCTCCAAAAACAATGACATCGATATTGAGCCAATCAGCAAATGCTATTGGTTGGTTATAATGTTAGAACCATTCTTATTGGTTCACATTGTACAACGAATCTGATAGGACGTGATGTCACCACAAAGGGTTGGACCAGAGTCTATAAGAGACCACGCCAAACGCCGCGCCGTACCCTTTGAGAAAGCCACGTTGGTGGCGAAACATGTTAGGGCTTTGAATATGTTGTTAGGCTTTAAGCCAAACTTTTTTATCAGCTAAATGTTGGAACAAGGATATAGTATTTAGTTACACCACTGAAACCTTAACGTTACAATTACGGAAGGCGCACTGCCTAGTTATAAGTTAAAAGGTTGAAGTTAGGTGTAATACGTTTTTGAGGAAATTATTATAGCTTATCTCACTAGAAAACTATCATAGTGACTAGTCCACATCTAAGCAGTATAGAACGGCTAGTAAGCCAAGTGTATGAATACAAGGTGGACCGCCACACAAATGAAAATATTGAGCTAACTATAAACATAAAGCTAACGGGAGTATATCTTACGATTATAGCAAGTTATGCAAATGAGATTTAACTAATAGTTGTAGACCTGATCGCCACCGGGCTTCCCAGAGTGTGTAGCGCGTGGCGCATTCTTAAAAAAAATCCAACTACTAGAAGGATCTAAAACGCATTACTTCAAAAATGCATTTTTTGGGGGAGTGCAAATTGCGATATATCAGCTGAGCAAGAGGCCCATGTGTTCCCAGTATAAAAGTCTTGCATAATCCAAGTTTGTTTTAGACCACGCCATGGTGTTTGAGTCTGGTAGTCCTTGAAGTAGTCCCTGTAACACTGTGTATTGGGGATGGATGCGGGGCTACCATGGTGAGTGGCGTAACTTGTGCCACATGGATAAACATTGTTTAACTACTTCATTGGATGAGGAATGGCAATCTTACAGTGGTGAGGAATCCAATTAGGTCTAGGAAAGAACTCCATGAGGCAGCGAGGCCTGTTCAATTTCATACCATCTAGGGGCTCCGTAGAGACACCCCATCCAGATATATGGGTAAGCATTGCCGCCTCATAGTACACCCTAAGATTGGGAAGACCCAGACCCCCTCTATCTATCGGGGCCTGCAATATCCTGCTCGCTATACGAGGGCGGGAGTCCGCCCAAACGTATTTGTTTAACAACGATTGATAAGTGTCTATGTATGGGCTGGGATTGTCAGCGGGAGACATCTATAGAGGTATGTAAGTTTTGGAAGCAACATCATTTTGAATGCAGATATTCTACCCATCCATGAGATTTCCTTATATCTGGGGAGCGTTAGAGTCTGTTTAAGAGTTAGCAGAAAGTGGTCATGGTTTGTTTTGCTACATCCTTAAAATCGTGTGATAAGAAGATACCAAAATGTCTGATACCTTTAAGGCAATTCTTTTTTTATTTGGATAATTTCGTTTTTATTTTTTGTAATTTAGTGTTTGTTATTTTTTGTAACTTAGTATTTTTTTGTAATTAGATAGTTTGTACTTTTTAGAGTAGTGTTAGGATTTTAATGTGTAGTTGAGTATAATTTAATTGGTAGTTAGTTTAATTTTAGTTAAATAATTATATTAGTTTAATTGTAAGTTTAAAACTTAGTTTTTTTTAATTTGCCAGGTAATTTTTAATTTAATTTAAGCATAGGGAAATTGTATTTGTAATATAAAGTTAGGGTTATGGTTAGGTTTAGGGGTTACTAGTTTAAATTAGTTTTATGCGTTGTGGGGGCTTTCGGTTTAGGGGTTATAGGTTTATAATAGTGGCGGCGGTGTAGGGCTATAAGGGTTTTTCTCTGTTTTTTTTGCCATGTGCTGCTGGCAGCCATTTACTCACCTCTCTTCCTGACTTTGGTGCATTGTGGGGGATGCTGCTCATTTCCTGCACTTCCTTTTATGGTCAGACTGCTGTGCATCATCCGTGTGAGACAGGATGCAGTCTCAGAATTGTGATGTCATCATTTATTATTTAAAGGGCCTCTGTTCAGTATGCTTTGCCTTTGCATTGTCTCAGACCTGTTTGTGAGAGCTCCTGTGTATTGCCTGGCTGCCTGACGTCCTTCCTGGTTCCTGATCCCTGGCTTGTTCCTGACTCTGCTGTTTTCCTTGTTCCTGATTCCGGCTCGTCTGACTATTTGCTTTGGCTCCTGACTCCGCTCAGCTGACTACCAGCTTTGGTTTTGACTTCTGGCTTGTTATTTGACTTGTGGACTTTTTATTATTTTTGCTATTAATAAAGGTGTGATTATTTTTGCACTTCTCGTCTCACTCTGATTCCTGGCACCCTGACAAGGCTTAATAACTTTAGTATTGTGGGCACGGGCAGATTAGGGGTTAATAATATTTAAATAGTGTTTGTGATGCGGGAGGGGGCGGTTAGGGGTTAATAAGTTTATTAAGTGGTGACGATGTCGGGGAGTGGCGGAATAGGGGTTAATCATTTTTTTAGTGGCGGCAATGTCAGGAGCGGCATATTAGTGGTTAAAAACTTTAAAATAGTGTTTGTGATGCAGGAGGGCCTCGGTTTAGGGGTTAAAAGGTAGTTTATGGGTGTTTAGTGTACTTTTTTTTATAAATAGTTTTTATTGAGGAACAAATACATAAAACAGTGTACAATGCATAGGATTAATATACAAATGTGGGCAGAAAACCCACATTTCACAATCAGGTGACAACATTTTAAAACTGGAGTGATAGTCAAGTGTCTTCTGCCTTGAGTATATGAACCTCAAAGAATAACGTTTATACATAGTAAACAATTTGTAAAACATTTAAGAGACAATTGCTTGACTAGAGTCTAGAATGTCTAAGAAATACATCCGTATGAAGGATATAGTGCGCATATGGTCAAAAATCATATAGTCATTCACCGGCTAATAGATAGAAATAGGGCGGCGGGGGAAAGGGAGGAAGAGAGGAGCAAGGAAAGAAGGAGAAAAAAAGGGGGGGGGGGGTGAGGGAAGTATAAAAAGTAAGGCCAGACACAAAAGGCTATGGGAGGGCTGAATAATGCAGACCCCTCCTGATCAAGATTATGTGGAAGTTAATACAGGCTGTCAACAATTTCAAATTGAGAGGATTGGTTCTCTCCAAAAGGTCCCAGGGCTCCCATGTCAAAGCATATAGGTCTAGTTGTTGACGGGAGTTATAGACGTAACTTTCCATAGACTGGAAATAGGAAATGAGATGGATCAGTGCCTGCCAGTTAGGACAGTCAGGTTTCTTCCAATTCCTTGCATTTATTAGTTTGGTGGCCATCATGATTGTTATCAGCAAAATTCAGTTTGAGAGAAGGGCCACAGACCAGCATTAACAAGGGCCATCTCCTGGGGTAAGGAGCCAATCAACCCCATGCAGCAGCATAGAGCCTCCACCCTACTCCACAGGGGGGCAATGACAGGGCACGACCACCAAATATGTTGGGGGTCCCCTACTTGTTGGCATCCTCTCCAGCAAAGGGGTGAGCTGCTTGGGAACATTTTGTGTAACTTAGAGGGAACATAATGCCATCTGGTCAGCAACTTATAGAACAACTCAAAGAGTTTATGCTGTGGATGGATGACTTAGTATGTTGAATTGCTTCTGTCCAAACATCTACTGGTAGTTCTGCCCCCCAATCTCTCTCCTACTCCTCAAATTTGCCTTGTTTTAATGAGTTTAGCAGCGTCCAAAAGGATTTGATAGTGGGAGGACAAGGGGGATATGTGTAGAGAATCCGAGGATAGTTGGGACTCCCAAGGTGTCTGTGGTCTATGGGGAGCTTCGAGAAATCCCCAAACTTTAGTATGGAGGAGAGTCGTATGGAGGAGAGTCGTAGCAGCTGAAATCTAAATTTAGAATGGATATCGTGGGTCTGGGCCAGAGTTTCATGTGCCACCTGTCTATCCCCCCGGGAGAAAGTCTGTGATTTTCAGATTGGACAGGGCCCCAGCGCGCAGCCAGCCCTGTAAGGGGAAGTCCCGTTTTGTATTCTTTAATAGTTTGATTAATGTTTTACTCTTTTACTGGGAGCTAGTTTATGTCTCAAAGTCGGTGGTCTTCTGTATACTATTCTAGGTTTGTTATTTACAATGTTTTTAGGATGGGATCTCTTTGGATCACATGCCAATCTTTATTTAGATTTTGTTGGATTTTGAAAAAATCAATATTGTATTGTGTTATGAACATAGTGTCCCTACTGTTCAATTCAGATTCATACTTAGTCGTTTGTTCTTTTTTGGTTTGTAAGATCTTAGTTCTATCAAGATTCTTTGTTTTAGTTAGTGCTTGATCTAATAATGCAGGAGGATATCCCTTCTCTAAAAATCTACCATACAATATTTTACTTTGCTCCAAAAAGGTGTCTGCATCTGTACAATTCCTCCTTATCCTTCTAAACTGGCTGTATGGAATGTTATAAATCCAACTTTTGCGATAGTTGCTATTATACTCTAAAAAGCTATTACTTTCAAACTTCTTTAAAGTATGTCTTGGATATTACCGTGTTATTTTTTCCCAGGCTAATTACAAGATCTAAATATTCTATGGATTGTGTTTGTATATTGGCTGTGAAATGTATACCCATGTCTTTATGGTTCAAGTGGGAAATTAACAAATCTGCTGATAGTCTGTCCCCCTCCCAAATAAAAATCAAATCATCAATGTATCGGCTATAGAAAACCAGGTTCACCCCAAATTAGGTGTGATGTATAAATCTCTCTTCAAAAAGTCCCATAAAGAGATTTGCAAAACTGGGGACGAACCTGGTCGCCATGGCTGTACCCTTACTTGTAAATAATAGTGATCTTGGTATATAAAATAGTTGTTTTTAAGAATATAATAAATGCTTTCCAAAATGAACATTCGTTGTGTGTTCGGTAAATATGGATCTTATTCCAAAAAATGGGAAACTGCTGAAGCTCCCAGCTCAACAAATGTTCATTTTGGAAAGCATTTATTTATTCTTCAACAAAACTATTTTATATTACAGATCACTATTATTTACAAGTCAAGGGTACAGCCATGGCGACCAGGTTCGTCCCCAGTTTTGCAAATCTCTCTTTATGGGACTTTTTGAAGAGAGATTTATACATCACACCTAATTTGGGTGAACCTGGTTTTCTATAGCCGATACATTGATGATTTGATTTTTATTTGGGAGGGGGACAGACTATCAGCAGATTTGTTAATTTCCCACTTGAACCATAAAGACATGGGTATACATTTCACAGCCAATATACAAAACACAATCACTAGAATATTTAGATCTTGTAATTAGCCTGGGAAAAAATAACACGGTAATATCCAAGACATACTTTAAAGAAGTTGAAAGTAATCGCTTTTTAGAGTATAATAGCAACTATCGCAAAAGTTGGATTTATAAACATTCCATACAGCCAGTCTTAGAAGGATAAGGAGGAATTGTACAGATGCAGACACCTTTTTGGAGCAAAGTAAAATATTGTATGGTAGATTTTTAGAGAAGGGATATCCTCCTGCATTATTAGATCAAGCACTAACTAAAACAAAGAATCTTGATAGAACTAAGATCTTACAAACCAAAAAGAACAAACGACTAAGTATGAATCTGAATTGAACAGTAGGGACACTATGTTCATAACACAATACAATATTGATTTTTTCAAAATCCAACAAAATCTAAATAAGATTGGCATGTGATCCAAAGAGATCCCATCCTCAAAAACATTGTAAATAACAAACCTAGAATAGTATACAGAAGACCACCGACTTTGAGACATAAACTAGCTCCCAGTAAAAGAGTAAAACATGTTAATCAAACTATTAAAGAATACAAAACTGGGGACTTCCCCTTACAGGGCTGGCTGCGCGCTGGGCCCTGTCCAATCTGAAAATCACAGACTTTCTCCCGGGGGATAGGACAGGTGGCACATGAAACTCTGGCCCAGACCCACGATATCCATTCTAAATTTAGATTTCAGCTGCTACGACTCTCCTCCATACGACTCTCCTCCATACTAAAGTCTTGGGGATTTCTCGAAGCTCCCCCATAGACCACAGACACCTTGGGAGTCCCAACTATCCTCGGATTCTCTACACATATCCCCCTTGTCCTCCCACTATCAAATCCTTTTGGACGCTGCTAAACTCATTAAAACAAGGCAAATTTGAGGAGTAGGAGAGAGATTGGGGCGGCAGAACTACCAGTAGATGTTTGGACAGAAGCAATTCAACATACTAAGTCATCCATCCACAGCATAAAACACTTTGAGTTGTTCTATAAGTTGCTGACCAGATGGCATTATGTTCCCTCTAAGTTACACAAAATGTTCCCAAGCAGCTCACCCCTTTGCTGGAGAGGATGCCAACAAGTAGGGGACCCCCAACATATTTGGTGGTCGTGCCCTGTCATTGCCCCCCTGTGGAGTAGGGTGGAGGCTCTATGCTGCTGCATGGGGGTTGATTGGCTCCTTACCCCAGGAGATGGCCCTTGTTAATGCTGGTCTGTGGCCCCTTACCTCTCCAAACTGAATTTTGCTGATAACAATCATGATGGCCACCAAACTAATAAATGCAAGGAATTGGAAGAAACCTGACTGTCCTAACTGGCAGGCACTGATCCATCTCATTTCCTATTTCCAGTCTATGGAAAGTTACGTCTATAAACTCCCGTCAACAACTAGACCTATATGCTTTGACATGGGAGCCCTGGGACCTTTTGGGAGAGAACCAGATCCTCTCAATTTGATAATTGTTGACAGCCTGTATTAACTTCCACATAATCTTGATCAGGAGGGGTCTGCATTATTCAGCCCTCCCATAGCCTTTTGTGTCTGGCCTTACTTTTTATACTTCCCTCACCCCCCCCCCCCCCCCTTTTTTTCTCCTTCTTTCCTTGCTCCTCTCTTCCTCCCTTTCCCCCCGCCCCGCCCTATTTCTATCTATTAGCCGGTGAATGACTATATGATTTTTGACCATATGCGCACTATATCCTTCATACGGATGTATTTCTTAGACATTCTAGACTCTAGTCAAGCAATTGTCTCTTAAAAGTTTTACAAACTTGTTTACTATGTATAAAACGTTATTCTTGAGGTTCATATACTCAAGGCAGACGACACACTGACTATCACTCCAGTTGTTAAAATGTCTGTCACCTGATTGTGAAATGTGGGTTTTCTGCCCACATTTGTATTTTAATCCTATGCCATTGTACACTGGTTTTATGTATTGTTCCTCAATAAAAACTATTTATAAAAAAAAGTACACTAAACACCCATAACTACCTTTTAACCCCTAAACCACGAGGCCCTCCTGCATCACAAACACTATTTTAAAGTTTTTAACCACTAATTATGCCGCTCCTGACATTGCCGCCACTAAAAAAATGATTAACCCCTATTCGCCACTCCCCGACATCGTCACCACTATAATAAACTTATTAACCCCTAAACCGCCGCCCTCCCGCATCACAAACACTATTTAAATAATATTAACCCCTAATCTGCCGTGCCCACAATACTAAAGTTATTAAGCCCTTGTCAGGGTGCCAGGAATCAGAGTGAGACGAGAAGTGCAAAAATAATCACACCTTTATTAATAGCAAAAATAATAAAAAGTCCACAAGTCAAATAACAAGCCAGAAGTCAAAACCAAAGCTGGTAGTCAGCTGAGCGGAGTCAGGAGCCAAAGCAAATAGTCAGGACGAGCCGGAATCAGGAACAAGGAAAACAGCAGAGTCAGGAACCAAGCCAGGGATCAGGAACCAGGAAGGACGTCAGGCAGCCAGGCAATACACAGGAGCTCTCACAAACAGGTCTGAGACAATGCAAAGGCAAAGCATACTGAACAGAGGCCCTTTAAATAATAAATGATGACATCACAATTCTGAGACTGCATCCTGTCTCACACGGATGATGCACAGCAGTCTGACCATAAAAGGAAGTGCCAGGAAATGAGCAGCATCCCCCACAATGCACCAAAGTCAGGAAGAGAGGTGAGTAAATGGCTGCCAGCAGCACATGGCAAAAAAAAACAGAGAAAAACCCTTATAGCCCTACACCGCCGCCACTATTATAAACCTATTAACCCCTAAACCGAAAGCCCCCACAACGCAATAAACTAATTTAAACTAGTAACCCCTAAACCTAACCATAACCCTAACTTTATATTACAAATACAATTTCCCTAGCTTAAATTAAATTAAAAATTACCTGGCAAATTAAAAAAACTAAGTTTAAACTTACAATTAAACTAATATAATTATTTAACTAAAATTAAACTAACTACCAATTAAATTATACTCAACTACACATTAAAATCCTAACACTACTCTAAAAAGTACAAACTATCTAATTACAAAAAAATACTAAGATTACAAAAAATAACAAACACTAAATTACAAAAAATAAAACGAAATTATCCAAAATAAAAAAGAATTGCCTTAAAGGTATCAGACATTTTGGTATCTTCTTATCACACGATTTTAAGGATGTAGTCAAAACAAACCATGACCACTTTCTGCTAACTCTTAAACAGACTCTAACGCTCCCCAGATATAAGGAAATCTCATGGATGGGTAGAATATCTGCATTCAAAATGATGTTGCTTCCAAAACTTACATACCTCTATAGATGTCTCCCGCTGACAATCCCAGCCACATACATAGACACTTATCAATCGTTGTTAAACAAATACGTTTGGGCGGACTCCCGCCCCTCGTATAGCGAGCAGGATATTGCAGGCCCCGATAGATAGAGGGGGTCTGGGTCTTCCCAATCTTAGGGTGTACTATGAGGCGGCAATGCTTACCCATATCTCTGGATGGGGTGTCTCTACGGAGCCCCCTAGATGGTATGAAATTGAACAGGCCTCGCTGCCTCATGGAGTTCTTCTCCTAGACCTAATTTGGATTCCTCACCACTGTAAGATTGCCATCTCCTCATCCAATGAAGTAGTTAAACAATGTTTATCCATGTGGCACAAGTTACGCCACTCACCAATGGTAGCCCCGCATCCATCCCCAATACACAGTGTACAGGGACTACTTCAAGGACTACCAGACTCAAACACCATGGCGTGGTCTAAAACAAACCTTGGGATTATGCAAGACTTTTATACTGGGAACACATGGGCCTCTTGCTCAGAGCTCATATCGCAATTTGCACTCCCCCAAAAAATGCATTTTGAAGTAATGCGGTTTTAGATCCCTTCTAAGTAGTTGGATTTTTTTTAAGAATGCGCCACGCGCTAACACACTCTGGAAGCCCGGTGGCGATCAGGTCTACAAGGTCATAAACCTCTTACAACACATTACATATGCCTTCCTAAACTGCCCCGTTTTACAAAAGATGCATAATATTATTGCTTGGGAAAGGGACTTGGACAGAACACTAGACACTAAGCTATGGACAAGGGCCATCACTGACACCAGACAGGTTAATCCACTGTATAACACTCTTTGAATTATACTATAAATTACTCACACAATGGCACCAAGAGACTTCGACGAATTTCGCATACCACTTCTGATAAGTGTTGGAGAGGATGCGGCAAAATAGGGGATGATATCCACATTTGGTGGAGTTGCCCTGCGATACACAAACTGGGGACTAAAGTCCTAGTCCTCTGTGGACACCTTTTTCTCCCCGACTGATAAAGGCCCTGCATCTTATTTGCTCCACTTAGATTTACCCAAGTTAGCTAACCATAAAAACACCTCCTCATGTATCTCCTAATGTCAACCAAGCAAGCAATAGCAGATACTGGAAACAGCAATTCGCCCCTACAATAGGTTAGGTAATTGAGATTCTATATAACATTAAAATTATAGAAGAAGCGGTATACCTCAATAGAGGTACCATGGATATATACTCTGATATTTGGTCCCTGTGGGACTCACTCCCACAAACTATAATCCCTAATGATTGACCATAAACAGTCACCTGCGACCTCCCCCTTCTACCCACTTCCCCCACCCCTCCTTTTCTTTCTCTACCTTTCTTCTCTTTAATCTTTTCTTTGTAGAGATAACATGAGCAAGCCGATATTGATAATTGTATTTCGTGTTTTGTACTGACCACAAGTTACTGTATGCACTGTTATATAACTCATGGAGCCCTCAATTATAGCTTCTCTGGGTATATCTTGGACATACCACCCTTTGTTTTACGAACAATGCTCCAGAGACTGTTTCTTTTGTCAATAGTTGGCTTGTAACCTTACCCATTTGTAAAAATCTTTGAGGTTATAAGTAAATAGTGGACCCTCCCTGGAGGATCAGACAGATCTAATTAGTAAGCTGTTAAGTATCCCGTTTTCTGACTAACATAGTAACATAGTAGATAAGGTTGAAAAAAGACTGAAGTCCATCGAGGTTCAACCTATACAAATCTAAAATACTTACAAAAAGCTCCAGTTAAGCTTATAATAACCCCATTAAAATGTGACCCATTTAATACTAGCAATCATATCCATGAATTTTGTTTATATACAGAAATTTATCCAGACTATTTTTTAAATGTATCTATGGTATTGGCATTCACTACCTCCTTTGGTAATGAGTTCCACAATTTTATTGCTCTTACAGTGAAAAAACGTTTCCCGTTGCAGGAGATTAAATCTCCTTTCCTCCAACCTTAAATTATGACCTCTTGTCAGAACCAATTTTCTTGGAATAAAAAGAGCTTCTGCCATCTCTGTATATGGGCCTTGAATATATTTATATAAAGTAATCATGTCACCTCTCAAGCGCCTTTTTTTCTAAAGAGAACAGACCCAGTTTGGCTAGCCTCTCCTCATAGGTTAATTTCTCCAATCCCCTTATTAGCTTTGTGGCCCTTCTCTGAACTTTTTCTAGTTCTGCAATATCTTTTTTAGCAATCGGTCCCCAGAACTGCACTCCAAACTCAAGGTGAGGTCTTACCAGGGCTTTATATAATGACAGAATTATGCTTTCCTCCCTTGAATCAATGCCTCTTTTAATACATGCTAGTATCTTATTAGCCTTTGAAGCCGCTGCCCTGCATGTGCACTCATCTTTAGCTTGTTATCTATTACTACTCCCAAATCCCTTTCCTCCTGTGTTTGGCTAAGTCTTGTCCCATTTAAAAAATACATAGCCTGCTTATTTTACTTCCAAAATGTAGAACCTTACATTTTTCCGTATTAAATCTCATTTTCCATTCACTTGCCCATAGTTCTAATTTTAGCAAATCCCCTTTGCAAAGAGAGTTCATCCTGCTCTGACCTAATGACTTTACCTTAACTTAGTATCATCTGCAAAAATAGAGATGTCGCTATTTAATCCTTGCCTCCAAGTCATTTATAAAAAATATTAAAAAGAACAGGACCCAGTACTGATCCCTGGAGGACGCCACTGATTACTTTGTCCAATCTGAGTATGATCCATTTACTGCTACTCGTTGCTCCCTATCTTTTATCCAGTTATTTATCCATGAGCTAACATTTTCAGCTATTCCCAGTCCCTTAATTTTGTGCATTAATCTCTCATGTGGCACTGTATCAAATGCCTTTGCAAAATCTAAGTATATCACATCAACTGATTCCCCTTTATCTATATTTTACTTACTTCCTCGTAGAATCCTAATTAGATTAGTTTGACATGATCTATTTCTCCTAAAGCCATGCTGATTAGAACTCATAATCTTGTTTACACGAATATGCTCATCAATATAATCATTTATAATCCCTTCAAATATCTTCCCCACTATTGATATCAGACTAAACTGGTCTATAGCTTCCTGGATCATCCCTGCTTCCCTTTTTGAAGAGTGGCACCACATCAGCTTTACGCCAATCCTGGGGTACCCATCGCCTGAGGATAATGAGTCTTGAAAAATTAAGAGTAAAGGTTTGTCTATAACAGTGCTAAGTTCACTTAACACCCTTGGGTGTATTCCATCTGGGCCTGGAGTTTTATTTACCTTAATATTTTTTAGTTTTTTCCTGATATCTCTAAACAAAACCCAGTTAGTGGTATGGACTGGCATGTTCTATTCTGTTCCAAAGTATCATTCAATGGTTCCTCTCTTGTGTATACTGAAGAAAAAAACTGGTTTAGTACCTCAGCCTTCTCCCTGTCATTATTTATCATGCTACCCTCCACACATTTTAATGTACCTATATTATCCTTCTTATATTTTTTGCTATTTATGTACTTAAAGAACCTTTTAGGGTTAGACTTAGGAATCCTTGGCAATTAATTTTTCATTTTCAATTTTGCCTAATTTGATTGCTTTTTTGCATGCTTTGTTACATTCCTTATAAATATTGTATGCTGAGTCTGTACTATTTTCTTTTAATAATTTAAATGCCCTACGTTTTTTTCCTAATTTCTTTTAACACATTTTTATTTAGCCATAACGGCTTAGTTTTTTTATTTTTATTTTTATAACCATATGGTATGTATTGATATGTATATTTATTTAACAATTTTTAAAATATTATCCATTTATCCTCTGTATTTTTATTAGAAAATACATTGTCCCAATTTATATTATTTAATGATTTCCTTAAATCGTTGAATTTTGCTTTCTTGAAATTAAAAGTCTTAGTTAAGCCTTTAAAAACACTGCATATGAAAACGAGATTTCAAATGTGATCATGTTATGATCACTGTTACCCAAATGTTCTTTAACTTCTATGTTTGAATTATATCTGTATTGTTTGATAGCACTAAATCCAATATAGCTTTACTCCTAGTTGGCTCCTCTATTAATTGTGACAAGAAGTTATCCCTGAGAACATTTAAAAATCTATCCCCCTTAGCTGAAATACTAATTTCATTGGCCCAGTTTATATCAGGGTAGTTAAAAATCTCCCATAATTACAGCACTGTTATTAGCAGCCTTGATTAATAATGTGAAAAAAACCAGTGCGCCAAATCCCTGTGTATAAATAAAAGTGAAAAAACCAACATATAATGCAATGATATAGAATACCCCTATATATATAAATACAGGAGTAGAAACTGCAAAATATATACAATATGAAAAAAGTCCCAATCAAACCAATCTAGTAGATGATGGAAATATGATATTGGACAGTTCGTCTAGTCCATAATCCAGATTCTAATATCTGGAACGGATGGCAGGCTGCCTTCTTCGAAATTCTTGTTGGTGTCCCAAGATGTTATATTCTGCAGATGTAAAAGATAAAAAAAGAAGGCGCCACCATAGTGCACAATCAGATGATTAAAACACGCCAAAAGTACAAGTAAGACCGTACTTACAAGCTGTATGACACTTGAGAAGTGTCACAAATGCCTTCTGGACTGTTAGGAGTCGTCCAGCTAACTCACACTGGTGGATATCGGAGTAGCTCTGGAGTGTAGGAGCGGCGATAGGCAAACAGCATGCAGTATCCAGCCACAGGCTTTTCACAGAGCCGGATCGTCTAATACTAGTCCACTGATAATAGTAGATACACTAGTAATGGTTAGATACACTAGTGAATACAATGTATCAAATGGATCCAAATGTTGAATAAAAATGTGAAGTATATGAATGAATAAATAAAAGATGATGATTCGTGGCAAAAGTCTTGTAAAGCAAACAGACTTTATTTGGAGTATAGCAGCACAACGTTTCTCGGTCTCTCCTGACCGTTTCCTCAGGTGCAATATACAAAATAATTAAAACCACGAACTTTTATTGCCGAGTTTTCGGCGTCTTCTAGAATGAACAGCGCATGCGTGGAGGTGTGACCACTACTAGAGCTACCATTGGTTATCATTGTCCAATGCTAGAAGGGATAATGTTCAAGCCTCTGTATGATATAGACAGCGTAAGTAGAAAACTGCCAATAGTGTCAGACATACAAAATCAAACCGTGCAGGGTTATATTAACCGAGCATATTTATGGAACGTATATAAAGTATATATAGATCCAGTAAGTAAATGTCTGTATATAAAGTATAAATACGATATATGAAAATAAATAGTTTATATATATATTTCCAATGGGAAGCTCTTAGTGGTGACACCAATCGCACAATCTTAAAACCAAACATTAAGCAGGTAAAGCTAGAATAATCTGTCAGTCCAGATACAAATAATATATTATTCATTTGATAATACAACATAAAACTGTATACAGCAGCCTCATGTAGGAGGCCTATGTTTATATTTCTAAAACAAAGATAAAATGAAAGTATACACGCAAATCTAACACAATCAGTTGTGAAACTATATAAATAAATAAATGAGTGCAGATAAAACCTACTTATAAAACATATTTACAAAATAAATTATATATATAAAAAAGGCATAGATACACATATGCAAGTACACGTCTGTATCGCGTGTTAAATATCTAACTATACAAGCATATATGCACACATACACGTCTCATATCTCATGACTATGGCTGAAACCACAACCCAAAAGGCATCACACATGAAATACAATATATCTGTCAAATGCCAGTCATGTAATATCTGTATTTGTTGGCATTGGGTATAATAAATTTCCCATAAGGCGATAGTGGTGGAAGTATCCATAAAGATTCCATCAATGTAATCAACATAATATATAGTAAAATATATTAAAAAAGGGATGAATATAATAATCAGAATATTGTAAAAAATATTTGAAACAATTAGTTAAAAGCTGCCATATCAATATTGGCATTGAGACCACCCGGGGACAGACTTTTGAGTTTCCAAATCCAAAAGGTCTCCCTTTGTCTCAAATGTAAAAACCTGTTTCTGCCCCACTTGGGTAGGATCTGTTCTAATGGGAAAATAGAAAAACAATCAGATGGTGTGGAGTGGCAAAGACTAGCATGTTTGGGGATACTATGGTTTTTGATTTTGTTTTCTATGTTTCTTTTGTGTTCCCCCCCACCTCTTTTTAAGGGGCCTGGAGGTCCTCCCCACATATTGGAGCCCACATACACACTCTAAGAGGTAGACAACAAAGGGAGAATCGCACGTAAAATGTGAATTGATGTTGAATTTTTCTTTTGTGGTAAATGAACTAAATTCAATTCTATTTGGATTTGTGAAAGCACATAGGCCACAGTGTGCACGATTGCATTTATAAAAACCTGGTTTGCCTAGTAATGTGGAGTCCCTATTTTTAAAGATATAACCATTTGCTTTGTTTGTGGGCTGATGTACCTTTCATGACTACCTTGCTGGGTGCCAGCTTATTTTTTAAGGTAGGAGCTCTTCTGAAAGTACATATTGGTTGCTTACTCAAAGTGTTGGTGAGAAATGGATCGTTCTCTAGGATATACCAATATTTTTCTAAAATGCCTTTGATCTTTTTGTGGTTATTATTAAATTGTGTTACAAATCTAACCCCAGTATTATTAGACTCACTGGGATTTTTTGGCTTATCTTCTTTGTCGGTCACAATGTTGGCCCCTGTGTATTTAAAGAAAAAATCTTCTCTACATTTCTTTCTTGGCCTCAAGAAAGCTGGTCTCAATTAGACTACTAGGAAAATTCTTTTCCAAAAACCTTTCTTTTAAAAGGTTAGCCTGTATATCAAAAGTTTTCAAATCAGTGCAGTTTCTGCGCAACCTACAGAACTGATTGTATGGTATATTCTTTTTCCAGGGTAAGTGGTGGTTGCTTTTAAATTAAGATAGCTATTAGCATCCACTGGTTTGAAAAAAGTTTTGGTGGAGATATTGCCTAAATTATCCCATTCTAGTATTAAATCCAGAAAGTCTATACTTGTTTCATCCATTTTGGATGAAAACTGCAGACCCATATCATTATCATTTAATTTATCAACAAAATTTTGGGCTTCTATAGGGCTGCCTTCCCAAATAAATATGGCCGTTTCATTGATGACCTCCTAGTTTATTTGGGAAGGCAGCCCTATAGAAGCCCCAAAATTTTGTTGATAAATTAAATGATAATGATATGGGTCTGCAGTTTTCATCCAAAATGGATGAAACAAGTATAGACTTTCTGGATTTAATACTTAGAATGGGATAATTTAGGCAATATCTCCACCAAAACTTTTTTCAAACCAGTGGATGCTAATAGCTATCTTAATTTTAAAAGCAACCACCACTTACCCCTGGAAAAAGAATATACCATACAATCAGTTCTGTAGGTTGCGCAGAAACTGCACTGATTTGAAAACTTTTGATATACAGGCTAACCTTTTAAAAGAAAGGTTTTTGGAAAAGAATTTTCCTAGTAGTCTAATTGAGACCAGCTTTCTTGAGGCCAGAAAGAAATGTAGAGAAGATTTTTTCTTTAAATACACAGGGGCCAACATTGTGAGCCGACAAAGAAGATAAGCCAAAAAATCCCAGTGAGTCTAATAATACTGGGGTTAGATTTGTAACACAATTTAATAATAACCACAAAAAGATCAAAGGCATTTTAGAAAAATATTGGTATATCCTAGAGAACGATCCATTTCTCACCAACACTTTGATTAAGCAAACCAATATGTACTTTCAGAAGAGCTCCTACCTTAAAAAATAAGCTGGCACCCAGCAAGGTAGTCATGAAAGTACATCAGCCCACAAACAAAGCAAATGGTTATATCTTTAAAAATAGGGACTCCACATTACTAGGCAAACCAGGTTTTTATAAATGCAATCGTGCACACTGTGGCCTATGTGCTTTCACAAATCCAAATAGAATTGAATTTAGTTCATTTACCACAAAAGAAAAATTCAACATCAATTCACATTTTACGTGCGATTCTCCCTTTGTTGTCTACCTCTTAGAGTGTGTATGTGGGCTCCAATATGTGGGGAGGACCTCCAGGCCCCTTAAAAAGAGGTGGGGGGAACACAAAAGAAACATAGAAAACAAAATCAAAAACCATAGTATCCCCAAACATGCTAGTCTTTGCCACTCCACACCATCTGATTGTTTTTCTATTTTCCCATTAGAACAGATCCTACCCAAGTGGGGCAGAAACAGGTTTTTACATTTGAGACAAAGGGAGACCTTTTGGATTTGGAAACTCAAAAGTCTGTCCCGGGTGGTCTCAATGCCAATATTGATATGGCAGCTTTTAACTAATTGTTTCAAATATTTTTTTACAATATTCTGATTATTATATTCATCCCTTTCTTAATATATTTTACTATATATTATGTTGATTACATTGATGGAATCTTTATGGATACTTCCACCACTATCGCCTTATGGGAAATTTATTATACCCAATGCCAACAAATACAGATATTACATGACTGGCATTTGACAGATATATTGTATTTCATGTGTGATGCCTTTTGGGTTGTGGTTTCAGCCATAGTCATGAGATATGAGACGTGTATGTGTGCATATATGCTTGTATAGTTAGATATTTAACACGCGATACAGACGTTGTACTTGCATATGTGTATCTATGCCTTTTTTTTATATATATAATTTATTTTGTAAATATGTTTTATAAGTAGGTTTTATCTGCACTCATTTATTTATTTATATAGTTTCACAACTGATTGTGTTAGATTTGCGTGTATACTTTCAATTTTATCTTTGTTTTAGAAATATAAAACATAGGCCTCCTACATGAGGCTGCTGTATACAGTTTTTATGTTGTATTATCAAATGAATAATATATTATTTGTATCTGGACTGACAGATATTCTAGCTTTACCTGCTTAATGTTTGGTTTTAAGATTGTGCGATTGGTGTCACCACTAAGAGCTTCCCATTGGAAATATATATATAAACTATTTATTTTCATATATCGTATTTATACTTTATATACAGACATTTACTTACTGGATCTATATATACTTTATATACGTTCCATAAATATGCTCGGTTAATATAACCCTGCACGGTTTGATTTTGTATGTCTGACACTATTGGCAGTTTTCTACTTACGCTGTCTATATCATACAGAGGCTTGAACATTATCCCTTCTAGCATTGGACAATGATAACCAATGGTAGCTCTAGTAGTGGTCACACCTCCACGCATGCGCTGTTCATTCTAGAAGACGCCGAAAACTCGGGCAATAAAAGTTCGTGGTTTTAATTATTTTGTATATTGCACCTGAGGAAACGGTCAGGAGAGACCGAGAAACGTTGTGCTGCTATACTCCAAATAAAGTCTGTTTGCTTTTACAAGACTTTTGCCACGAATCATCATCTTTTATTTATTCATTCATATACTTCACATTTTTATTCAACATTTGGATCCATTTGATACATTGTATTCACTAGTGTATCTACCATTACTAGTGTATCTACTATTATCAGTGGACTAGTATTAGACGATCCGGCTCTGTGAAAAGCCTGTGGCTGGATACTGCATGCTGTTTGCCTATCGCCGCTCCTACACTCCAGAGCTACTCCGATATCCACCAGTGTGAGTTAGCTGGACGACTCCTAACAGTCCAGAAGGCATTTGTGACACTTCTCAAGTGTCATACAGCTTGTAAGTACGGTCTTACTTGTACATTTGGCGTGTTTTAATCATCTGATTGTGCACTATGGTGGCGCCTTCTTTTTTTATCTTTTACATCTGCAGAATATAACATCTTGGGACACCAACAAGAATTTCGAAGAAGCAGCCTGCCATCCGTTCCAGATATTAGAATCTGGATTATGGACTAGACGAACTGTCCAATATCATATTTCCATCATCTACTAGATTGGTTTGATTGGGACTTTTTTCACATTGTATATATTTTGCAGTTTCTACTCCTGTATTTATATATATAGGGGTATTCTATATCATTGCATTATATGTTGGTTTTTTCACTTTTATTTATACACAGGGATTTGGCGCACTGGTTTTTTTCACATTATTAATCAAGGCTGCTAATAACAGTGCTGTAATTATGGGAGATTTTAACTACCCTGATATAAACTGGGGCCAATGAAATTAGTAATTCAGCTAAGGGGGATAGATTTTTAAATGTTCTCAGGGATAACTTCTTGTCACAATTAATAGAGGAGCCAACTAGGAGTAAAGCTATATTGGATTTAGTGCTATCAAACAATACAGATATAATATCAAACATAGAAGTTAAAGAACATTTGGGTAACAGTGATCATAACATGATCACATTTGAAATCTCTTTTCATATGCAGTGTTTTAAAGGCTTAACTAAGACTTTTAATTTCAAGAAAGCAAAATTCAACGATTTAAGGAAATCATTAAATAATATAAATTGGGACAATGTATTTTCTAATAAAAATACAGAGGATAAATGGATAATATTTTAAAAATTGTTAAATAAATATACATATCAATACATACCATATGGTTATAAAAATAAAAATAAAAAAACTAAGCCGTTATGGACTAAATAAAAATGTGTTAAAGAAATTAGGAAAAAACGTAGGGCATTTAAATTATTAAAAGAAAATAGTACAGACTCAGCATACAATATTTATAAGGAATGTAACAAAGCATGCAAAAAAGCAATCAAATTAGGCAAAATTGAAAATGAAAAATTAATTGCCAAGGATTCTAAGTCTAACCTAAAAGGTTCTTTAAGTACATAAATAGCAAAAAATATAAGAAGGATAATATAGGTACATTAAAATGTGTGGAGGGTAGCATGATAAATAATGACAGGGAGAAGGCTGAGGTACTAAACCAGTTTTTTTCTTCAGTATACACAAGAGAGGAACCATTGAATGATACTTTGGAACAGAATAGAACATGCCAGTCCATACCACTAACTGGGTTTTGTTTAGAGGATATCAGGAAAAAAACTAAAAATATTAAGGTAAATAAAACTCCAGGCCCAGATGGAATACACCCAAGGGTGTTAAGTGAACTTAGCACTGTTATAGACAAACCTTTACTCTTAATTTTTCAAGACTCATTATCCTCAGGCATGGTACCCCAGGATTGGCGTAAAGCTGATGTGGTGCCACTCTTCAAAAAGGGAAGCAGGGATGATCCAGGAAGCTATAGACCAGTTAGTCTGATATCAATAGTGGGGAAGATATTTGAAGGGATTATAAATGATTATATTGATGAGCATATTCGTGTAAACAAGATTATGAGTTCTAATCAGCATGGCTTTAGGAGAAATAGATCATGTCAAACTAATCTAATTAGATTCTACGAGGAAGTAAGTAAAAATATAGATAAAGGGGAATCAGTTGATGTGATATACTTAGATTTTGCAAAGGCATTTGATACAGTGCCACATGAGAGATTAATGCACAAAATTAAGGGACTGGGAATAGCTGAAAATGTTAGCTCATGGATAAATAACTGGATAAAAGATAGGGAGCAACGAGTAGCAGTAAATGGATCATACTCAGATTGGACAAAGGTAATCAGTGGCGTCCTCCAGGGATCAGTACTGGGTCCTGTTCTTTTTAATATTTTTATAAATGACTTGGAGCAAGGATTAAATAGCGACATCTCTATTTTTGCAGATGATACTAAGTTAAGTAAAGTCATTAGGTCAGAGCAGGATGAACTCTCTTTGCAAAGGGATTTGCTAAAATTAGAACTATGGGCAAGTGAATGGAAAATGAGATTTAATACGGAAAAATGTAAGGTTCTACATTTTGGAAGTAAAAATAAGCAGGCTATGTATTTTTTAAATGGGACAAGACTTAGCCAAACACAGGAGGAAAGGGATTTGGGAGTAGTAATAGATAACAAGCTAAAGATGAGTGCACAATGCAGGGCAGCGGCTTCAAAGGCTAATAAGATACTAGCATGTATTAAAAGAGGCATTGATTCAAGGGAGGAAAGCATAATTCTGTCATTATATAAAGCCCTGGTAAGACCTCACCTTGAGTTTGGAGTGCAGTTCTGGGGACCGATTGCTAAAAAAGATATTGCAGAACTAGAAAAAGTTCAGAGAAGGGCCACAAAGCTAATAAGGGGATTGGAGAAATTAACCTATGAGGAGAGGCTAGCCAAACTGGGTCTGTTCTCTTTAGAAAAAAGGCGCTTGAGAGGTGACATGATTACTTTATATAAATATATTCAAGGCCCATATACAGAGATGGCAGAAGCTCTTTTTATTCCAAGAAAATTGGTTCTGACAAGAGGTCATAATTTAAGGTTGGAGGAAAGGAGATTTAATCTCCTGCAACGGAAACGTTTTTTTCACTGTAAGAGCAATAAAATTGTGGAACTCATTACCAAAGGAGGTAGTGAATGCCAATACCATAGATACATTTAAAAATAGTCTGGATAAATTTCTGTATATAAACAAAATTCATGGATATGATTGCTAGTATTAAATGGGTCACATTTTAATGGGGTTATTTAAGCTTAACTGGAGCTTTTTGTAAGTATTTTAGATTTGTATAGGTTGAACTCGATGGACTTCAGTCTTTTTTCAACCTTATCTACTATGTTACTATGTTAGTCAGAAAACGGGATACTTAACAGCTTACTAATTAGATCTGTCTGATCCTCCAGGGAGGGTCCCACTATTTACTTATAACCTCAAAGATTTTACAAATGGGTAAGGTTACAAGCCAACTATTGACAAAAGAAACAGTCTCTGGAGCATTGTTCGTAAAACAAAGGGTGGTATGTCCAAGATATACCCAGAGAAGCTATAATTGAGGGCTCCATGAGTTATATAACAGTGCATACAGTAACTTGTGGTCAGTACAAAACAAGAAATACAATTATCAATATCGGCTTGCTCATGTTATCTCTACAAAGAAAAGATTAAAGAGAAGAAAGGTAGAGAAAGAAAAGGAGGGGTGGGGGAAGTGGGTAGAAGGGGGAGGTCGCAGGTGACTGTTTATGGTCAATCATTAGGGATTATAGTTTGTGGGAGTGAGTCCCACAGGGACCAAATATCAGAGTATATATCCATGGTACCTCTATTGAGGTATACCGCTTCTTCTATAATTTTAATGTTATATAGAATCTCAATTACCTAACCTATTGTAGGGGCGAATTGCTGTTTCCAGTATCTTGCTATTGCTTGCTTGGTTGACATTAGGAGATACATGAGGAGGTGTTTTTATGGTTTAGCTAACTTGGGTAAATCTAAGTGGAGCAAATAAGATGCAGGGCCTTTATCAGTCGGGAGAAAAAGGTGTCCACAGAGGACTAGGACTTTAGTCCCCAGTTTGTGTATCGCAGGGCAACTCCACCAAATGTGGATATCATCCCCTATTTTGCCGCATCCTCTCCAACACTTATCAGAAGTGGTATGCGAAATTCGTCGAAGTCTCTTGGTGCCATTGTGTGAGTAATTTATAGTATAATTCAAAGAGTGTTATACAGTGGATTACCTGTCTGGTGTCAGTGATGGCCCTTGTCCATAGCTTAGTGTCTAGTGTTCTGTCCAAGTCCCTTTCCCAAGCAATAATATTATGCATCTTTTGTAAAACGGGGCAGTTTAGAAGGCATATGTAATGTGTTGTAAGAGGTTTATGACCTTGTAGACCTGATCGCCACCGGGCTTCCCAGAGTGTGTTAGCGCGTGGCGCATTCTTAAAAAAAATCCAACTACTTAGAAGGGATCTAAAACGCATTACTTCAAAATGCATTTTTTGGGGGAGTGCAAATTGCGATATGAGCTCTGAGCAAGAGGCCCATGTGTTCCCAGTATAAAAGTCTTGCATAATCCCAAGGTTTGTTTTAGACCACGCCATGGTGTTTGAGTCTGGTAGTCCTTGAAGTAGTCCCTGTACACTGTGTATTGGGGATGGATGCGGGGCTACCATTGGTGAGTGGCGTAACTTGTGCCACATGGATAAACATTGTTTAACTACTTCATTGGATGAGGAGATGGCAATCTTACAGTGGTGAGGAATCCAAATTAGGTCTAGGAGAAGAACTCCATGAGGCAGCGAGGCCTGTTCAATTTCATACCATCTAGGGGGCTCCGTAGAGACACCCCATCCAGAGATATGGGTAAGCATTGCCGCCTCATAGTACACCCTAAGATTGGGAAGACCCAGACCCCCCTCTATCTATCGGGGCCTGCAATATCCTGCTCGCTATACGAGGGCGGGAGTCCGCCCAAACGTATTTGTTTAACAACGATTGATAAGTGTCTATGTATGTGGCTGGGATTGTCAGCGGGAGACATCTATAGAGGTATGTAAGTTTTGGAAGCAACATCATTTTGAATGCAGATATTCTACCATCCATGAGATTTCCTTATATCTGGGGAGCGTTAGAGTCTGTTTAAGAGTTAGCAGAAAGTGGTCATGGTTTGTTTTGACTACATCCTTAAAATCGTGTGATAAGAAGATACCAAAATGTCTGATACCTTTAAGGCAATTCTTTTTTTATTTTGGATAATTTCGTTTTTATTTTTTGTAATTTAGTGTTTGTTATTTTTTGTAACTTAGTATTTTTTTGTAATTAGATAGTTTGTACTTTTTAGAGTAGTGTTAGGATTTTAATGTGTAGTTGAGTATAATTTAATTGGTAGTTAGTTTAATTTTAGTTAAATAATTATATTAGTTTAATTGTAAGTTTAAACTTAGTTTTTTTAATTTGCCAGGTAATTTTTAATTTAATTTAAGCTAGGGAAATTGTATTTGTAATATAAAGTTAGGGTTATGGTTAGGTTTAGGGGTTACTAGTTTAAATTAGTTTATTGCGTTGTGGGGGCTTTCGGTTTAGGGGTTAATAGGTTTATAATAGTGGCGGCGGTGTAGGGCTATAAGGGTTTTTCTCTGTTTTTTTTGCCATGTGCTGCTGGCAGCCATTTTTACTCACCTCTCTTCCTGACTTTGGTGCATTGTGGGGGATGCTGCTCATTTCCTGCACTTCCTTTTATGGTCAGACTGCTGTGCATCATCCGTGTGAGACAGGATGCAGTCTCAGAATTGTGATGTCATCATTTATTATTTAAAGGGCCTCTGTTCAGTATGCTTTGCCTTTGCATTGTCTCAGACCTGTTTGTGAGAGCTCCTGTGTATTGCCTGGCTGCCTGACGTCCTTCCTGGTTCCTGATCCCTGGCTTGTTCCTGACTCTGCTGTTTTCCTTGTTCCTGATTCCGGCTCGTCTGACTATTTGCTTTGGCTCCTGACTCCGCTCAGCTGACTACCAGCTTTGGTTTTGACTTCTGGCTTGTTATTTGACTTGTGGACTTTTTATTATTTTTGCTATTAATAAGGTGTGATTATTTTTGCACTTCTCGTCTCACTCTGATTCCTGGCACCCTGACAAGGGCTTAATAACTTTAGTATTGTGGGCACGGCAGATTAGGGGTTAATAATATTTAAATAGTGTTTGTGATGCGGTGAGGGCGGCGGTTTAGGGGTTAATAAGTTTATTATAGTGGTGACGATGTCGGGGAGTGGCGGAATAGGGGTTAATCATTTTTTTAGTGGCGGCAATGTCAGGAGCGGCATATTAGTGGTTAAAAACTTTAAAATAGTGTTTGTGATGCAGGAGGGCCTCGGTTTAGGGGTTAAAAGGTAGTTTATGGGTGTTTAGTGTACTTTTTTTTATAAATAGTTTTTATTGAGGAACAATACATAAAACAGTGTACAATGCATAGGATTAATATACAAATGTGGGCAGAAAACCCACATTTCACAATCAGGTGACAACATTTTAACAACTGGAGTGATAGTCAAGTGTCTTCTGCCTTGAGTATATGAACCTCAAAGAATAACGTTTTATACATAGTAAACAAGTTTGTAAAACATTTAAGAGACAATTGCTTGACTAGAGTCTAGAATGTCTAAGAAATACATCCGTATGAAGGATATAGTGCGCATATGGTCAAAAATCATATAGTCATTCACCGGCTAATAGATAGAAATAGGGCGGGGCGGGGGAAAGGGAGGAAGAGAGGAGCAAGGAAAGAAGGAGAAAAAAAGGGGGGGGGGGGTGAGGGAAGTATAAAAAGTAAGGCCAGACACAAAAGGCTATGGGAGGGCTGAATAATGCAGACCCCTCCTGATCAAGATTATGTGGAAGTTAATACAGGCTGTCAACAATTTCAAATTGAGAGGATTGGTTCTCTCCCAAAAGGTCCCAGGGCTCCCATGTCAAAGCATATAGGTCTAGTTGTTGACGGGAGTTATAGACGTAACTTTCCATAGACTGGAAATAGGAAATGAGATGGATCAGTGCCTGCCAGTTAGGACAGTCAGGTTTCTTCCAATTCCTTGCATTTATTAGTTTGGTGGCCATCATGATTGTTATCAGCAAAATTCAGTTTGGAGAGGTAAGGGGCCACAGACCAGCATTAACAAGGGCCATCTCCTGGGGTAAGGAGCCAATCAACCCCATGCAGCAGCATAGAGCCTCCACCCTACTCCACAGGGGGGCAATGACAGGGCACGACCACCAAATATGTTGGGGGTCCCCTACTTGTTGGCATCCTCTCCAGCAAAGGGGTGAGCTGCTTGGGAACATTTTGTGTAACTTAGAGGGAACATAATGCCATCTGGTCAGCAACTTATAGAACAACTCAAAGAGTTTTATGCTGTGGATGGATGACTTAGTATGTTGAATTGCTTCTGTCCAAACATCTACTGGTAGTTCTGCCCCCCAATCTCTCTCCTACTCCTCAAATTTGCCTTGTTTTAATGAGTTTAGCAGCGTCCAAAAGGATTTGATAGTGGGAGGACAAGGGGGATATGTGTAGAGAATCCGAGGATAGTTGGGACTCCCAAGGTGTCTGTGGTCTATGGGGAGCTTCGAGAAATCCCCAAGACTTTAGTATGGAGGAGAGTCGTATGGAGGAGAGTCGTAGCAGCTGAAATCTAAATTTAGAATGGATATCGTGGGTCTGGGCCAGAGTTTCATGTGCCACCTGTCTATCCCCCGGGAGAAAGTCTGTGATTTTCAGATTGGACAGGGCCCAGCGCGCAGCCAGCCCTGTAAGGGGAAGTCCCAGTTTTGTATTCTTTAATAGTTTGATTAACATGTTTTACTCTTTTACTGGGAGCTAGTTTATGTCTCAAAGTCGGTGGTCTTCTGTATACTATTCTAGGTTTGTTATTTACAATGTTTTTGAGGATGGGATCTCTTTGGATCACATGCCAATCTTTATTTAGATTTTGTTGGATTTTGAAAAAATCAATATTGTATTGTGTTATGAACATAGTGTCCCTACTGTTCAATTCAGATTCATACTTAGTCGTTTGTTCTTTTTTGGTTTGTAAGATCTTAGTTCTATCAAGATTCTTTGTTTTAGTTAGTGCTTGATCTAATAATGCAGGAGGATATCCCTTCTCTAAAAATCTACCATACAATATTTTACTTTGCTCCAAAAAGGTGTCTGCATCTGTACAATTCCTCCTTATCCTTCTAAACTGGCTGTATGGAATGTTATAAATCCAACTTTTGCGATAGTTGCTATTATACTCTAAAAAGCTATTACTTTCAACTTCTTTAAAGTATGTCTTGGATATTACCGTGTTATTTTTTCCCAGGCTAATTACAAGATCTAAATATTCTATGGATTGTGTTTGTATATTGGCTGTGAAATGTATACCCATGTCTTTATGGTTCAAGTGGGAAATTAACAAATCTGCTGATAGTCTGTCCCCCTCCCAAATAAAAATCAAATCATCAATGTATCGGCTATAGAAAACCAGGTTCACCCCAAATTAGGTGTGATGTATAAATCTCTCTTCAAAAAGTCCCATAAAGAGATTTGCAAAACTGGGGACGAACCTGGTCGCCATGGCTGTACCCTTGACTTGTAAATAATAGTGATCTTGGTATATAAAATAGTTTTGTTGAAGAATATAATAAATGCTTTCCAAAATGAACATTTGTTGAGCTGGGAGCTTCAGCAGTTTCCCATTTTTTGGAATAAGATCCATATTTACCGAACACACAACGAATGTTCATTTTGGAAAGCATTTATTATATTCTTAAAAACAACTATTTTATATACCAAGATCGTTAAATAAACTAGCTCCCAGTAAAAGAGTAAAACACATTAATCAAACTATTAAAGAATACAAAACAATTAATAAGGGTATATTTGGCCTACAAGGGGTCTACAGATGTGGTAAAACTGGGTGTAATTCATGCAAATGTATTAAATCTGGTTTAAAAAACCTTTACATCAACAGTCACTGGTGAATCTTTCACCATCTCAGGTTTTTACAATTGTGAATCTCATTTTGTGATTTATTTAATTGAATGCATATGCGGCCTACAATATGTAGATCGCACGTCTAGAAAAAT
Source organism: Bombina bombina (assembly GCF_027579735.1). NCBI lineage: Eukaryota > Metazoa > Chordata > Amphibia > Anura > Bombinatoridae > Bombina > Bombina bombina. The sequence goes on along the minus strand of NC_069503.1, from coordinate 196,900,476 downwards.
TAGAAACAGATGGGGTGAACATCATCAGAACTGTAAAAACTTTAAAAAAAAAACAAGATCAAACATAGTATTCCAATTCACTGTTTATACAAACACAATGATAACCTCTACATATTTAGATATCATCCTATTGATTTCATTCCAAAATCATCTGATTACAATAGGTTAACCAAATTAAGACAACGTGAAACTTATTGGATCTTCAAGTTGAAGACTCTTTATCCTTCTGGTCTCAATACCAACTTAGATCTGGCAGCTTTCAATTGATCAATATCTTTGACTTATGACAAGTTCTCAAAATTTGTTGTAGTATATTAATTTTCACTATACAGTCATACCCTCCTCTTATATCATACACACTAGCATTTATTATTTTTTGTCATACATATACCTTATCCATAACTGGTTTATCCCCCCCCCCTTTTTTTTTCTCCCCATAAGTAACACAGGAACACCATATACACATACATAGACTTTACATACTCACTACACACATACATCACATACTGAGTATTACCAATTACCATATTTATTCTCCAAGTTTTATCACACAGCTAGCTCTCACTGATCACACACAGACTCCACATGCATACCATACATTTAATTTTCACATTATGCACTATTACGTCCTTATACACTCGACCTGTGGTATTTGAAGTAATACTAGTTGCTCCATGAGAAATACATTTGCACCTTTTAATCTTGCACCTATAGGCACCTTTCATAGTGTATTTGTTATTACTAGACAAATTCCCTTTTGATGTTTTCTTAGTCATCACTATTTTACTGGATGCTAGTTTTTGTTTTAACGAGGGAGCCCTTCTGAATGTTATTATGGGTTTATCATCTATTATTTTCCTGAGGATCGGGTCTTTTATTTACACATCGTTTTTAGGTTTTTCAATTTCACTATTTAATATTAGCAGAGTCATAAAGGTTTCTATACACATACACTATTTTATACACCTTATCATCTTAATATTTCGGATGCACTAAGATTTTGCAGCTATCGGCCGTATTGGGAATTCCCATTTTCTTAAGGTAGATACTACATCATCGCTGATGTTTACAGACATGTTGCCGGACTTGGTTACACTCTCACACATTACTCTTACTGAACACTCCCATTGTGATGTATACATCACGCCCCTTGTGATGCACGCGGAAGTATCATCCGGGTTTGTTTCTGTGCTAGAATATACTCAGCAATTTGAATACCCAACACAGGCTTTTCACTATAGCATTGGCTAAAAATTCCCCATTGAGTCAATCAGCTTATGATCAAGCAATCCACGCTTCAAAAAGAATTATATAGGGCACAAACTTTTTACATATTGGACATTTATTCATATGGTGAGTGCCATTTCTGAGTGCAAGAGGGGAATATTGTGACCTATATATATTATATATAGGCCCTCTCATGTAATGATAAATTACTAACAAATTTGTTGATGTATAAAAATGTATCTAGCTTTTTATAGTGATGGTCAATTGCTGTTGTTCGAATAGATTGGTAATATATGGGATATATTAGATCCTTATCTGCAACGATTATATGTATTTAGAACTTTTATTACAAATTCACATATACGTTTTTTTTCTCACTATATGCATCTATATAAGCTTGATGTGAATATATTGTGTTTGAGAACAATGTGTTATGCTTTTGGATGTGATTAATATCATCAGTTGTTTAGCAACTCCAGAAATGCACATTGCAAATAGAACATATGTTAATTGATTGCACCTGTCCAGACAGGAAATGGTTTGTTACCGCTCAAGGGAGGGGATTGGTCGGTTCATGTTTAAAAGCCAGTGCTTCCAGTTTCTTAACAGATGCCTGATGAAACAGCTAGCACAGCTGAGAAACGCGTTGCAATCTGTTAATTGCATTGTTTTTATATGCTTTGGGTGAATGCATGCACCCTCAGTCGTTTAATCTTGTTTTTAAATAAAATGTACTAAACTTTTTGGAAGCCTGAGCTTGGTTTTGATCTGCCTGTTACGGATACCAGGACCACTGGGCCTTTATTCTCCATACCTAAGATCAGTTAGCTGGGCCACTGAGAGTTCCCAGCCTGCATCATTTAGCACATCGAGTGCTGCCATTCTTGTGAGTATAACCACAAGACAAGATATACATGCTCCCCTTTATAATCGCTATATTACACTATGAGGCGCCCTCTGCATTTGATCTTCTTTCACAGATTCTTCATTTTGGATTTGTTGTCTGAGCAGCCGTGACATTTTATTGGGGATTGCACCACCTTGGATTGTACCAATTGCAATTGAAGTCACACCTGACACTGAAAGGTTTTTCAGTTTTCAATTTGGACTCAGATAAGAACTTGTGTTGGTGTCTCTATCTGTGACACAATTATTGTGCTTTTTTTCTATTTAACCATACAGTGTTTACCTTATATCTTGAACACTCCGAAACTAATGTTTTTAGTTCATATGATCATCATTTCTTTGTACTATTGCGCCCCCTAGAGTTGTACACGGCAGTGTTATCAGCAGTTCTGTATTTAATTAGCCTTTGAAGAGACAGTGCTAAATTTTTTTATCTTAATTGGACATTTAATAATAGATTATATAAAACTGCTCTCTGCATTCCCCATTAATATTCTAGATTCTGGCCTTTAAAGTCAGCAAAAATGCACAGTAACACACTACATAGCATACACTTACACATGCAGATACACACACACACACACTACATAGCATACACTTATACATGCAGATACACACACACACACTACATAGCATACACTTATACAGGCAGATATACACACACTACACAGCATACACTTATACATGCAGATACACACACACTACATAGCATATACTTATACATGCAGATACACCAGTGGCGTAGCGTGGGGGGGGGCACAGGGGCAGTTGCCCCGGGCGCAAAATTATGGGGGGCGCAAAAGCCTCCACCAGACAGAAGATTGTTGTGACAGTCCCAGACTCCAGCGGCAATTTTAGCAACCCTGCTGTTCTGTCTTGAGTCACTCTCAGTCTCAATCAATGCAAGTGTGAACTTCCATTGTTTGTCACTTTGTCAGTGTCGTCTGAGTCGTCACAGTCTGTGAGTCTCAGTCTGTGCCGCCGGCGCCTCCTGTAAGTGTGTGTAAATGTAATCTACTGTTTATCCGACTCTACAGTTTACACCACTAGCACGGCGCAGGTGAGGCCTAACTCCTCCCACTCCCAGCGTGCAGGTCAGGAGGGACTGAGGGAGCAATAAGTGGGGGAAGAGCCTGAGCCTGAGGACTGTCTCTAGCGCGTCGTGCCTGGTGCCTGCCCTTCCCGTGACTGTATATTGAAGCCTGGACCGGTACGTAATTTGGGGAGGAGAGGAAAGGGATGTCGGTTGTGGCAGCGGCTTAGCCTTAGTGGCTATATATTTCTTGACTACAAATTGTCAGGACTCAGAGGACTGAGAGGAATGTTAACTGTTGGGAGGCTGGGGTGTAAAGGTGAGCTCAGTGTTCTCTTGGGCCCTGGGTAGGAATAATCTGTCTGTAATCCTGTGCTGCTGAGCTCTGCTCCTGCTCCTCTCATCAGTCTGGATGCAGTTTGGCTGCAGTTACGTCTCAGGCTGGCCGCTGTGAGTTTCCATAAAAGTCCTGCTCTCAGGTCATCTACCGCATGCTACCCCCTGCATGAGAAACCACTTCATTCCTGGGCTCTAGATTGTGTGTGAGAAGGGGGTGATACACTTGTGCATTTGCATTAGAGAGGAAATACAGATACATGGCTTACAGCAATGTCTATCTGCAGCAATATAACAATAAGTTAGAAATACTCAGCAGTGAAAGATAAAAGAGCCAATGACTTAACAAAAGGTAACATTTTCTGAACTTTTGGATTTTTTTCAAAACAGACAGCATCTTGCTTCAAATAGGATGTACATAATGCCAGCAAAGTTAGTTGTACATCATCAAATGTCATTTACAACTGTATTTTATACCAAGGTAGCAATAAAAGGGGTATGGAACCATTAATGTTTTTTGCATATAAAATATTTTTACAAATAATTGCAGTTTAAAAAAAAAAAAAAGTTAGCTTAAAGGGACATAACAGTGCTATATCATTTCATTACACTATTTCATGTTTCTGTGTATAAGCCCTACAAAGGGGTTAAACACATGGTTAACTATGAGCTCAACCCCTGTATGAACAATAATAGTTATATGGAATGTGCACAAAAAATATCCTTTACCATCTATAAAGTTTTACTTTTGTATGAAAAATCTTAGCACTGTATCTTTACTACTCTTCTTTGATATTGACCTTTAAATTTCCTGCAGATCAGTTGGAACCCTCAGGAAAAAAAAAAGTTTAATGAATATTGGAAATTGTAACAAGTTTAATTTGTTTTATATGTAATTAAAACAAAAACCTGTCTCCTAAGTTGTTGAGCTGGCTCCTAGATTCAAAGCAAATTTGCCAATCCCTACTGTACTGGTGCTAATGGGTTAGGGGGCGCAATTATTACCTTGCCCTGGGCGCTGACAACCCACGCTACGCCACTGAGATACACACACACACACTACATAGCATACACTTATACAGGCAGATATACACACACTACATAGCATACACTTATACATGCAGATACACACACACACTACATATCATATACAGGCAGATACACACACACTACACAGAATACACATGCAGATACACACACACTTCATAGCATACACTTATACAGGCAGATACACACACACACTACACAGCATACACTTATACATGCAGATACACACACACACACACACAATACATAGCATACACTTATACATGCAGATACACACACACACTACATAGCATACACTTATACATGCAGATACACACACACTACATAGCATACATTTACACATGCAGATACACACACACTACATAGCATACACTTATACATGCAGATACACATACACTACATAGCATACACTTATACATGCAGATACACACACACTACATAGCATACACTTACACATGCAGATACACACACACTACATAGCATACACTTATACATGCAGATACACATACACTACATAGCATACACTTATACAGGCAGATATACACACACTACACAGCATACACTTACACATGCAGATACACACACACTACATAGCATATACTTATACATGCAGATACACATAAACTACATAGCATACACTTATACATGCAGATACACACACTACATAGCATACACTTATACATACAGATACACACACACTACATAGCATATACTTATACATGCAGATACACATACACTACATAGCATACACTTATACATGCAGATACACATACACTACATAGCATACACTTATACATGCAGATACACACACACTACATAGCATACACTTATACATGCAGATACACATACACTACATAGCATACACTTATACAGGCAGATATACACACACTACACAGCATACAATTATACATGCAGATACACAGACACTACATAGTATACACTTATGCATGCAGATACACACTGATACATATCAATAGGTTAGAAAAATTAAGGGATTTGGCATTAAAGCCAAGTGCTGAATTAGGCACTGATAATAATGTGAGGAAAAATAGTTAAAATATACACTTTATTTAACAAATATGCAAAGACAAACAATAATATCTATAATTGGATCAGATAGGTATAGGTGGGAAATCACCATCCACTTATCTATAATCTTGCGTAACTGATCCAACAAATTTTAAAAACATTTCAAAAGGACTATGTGTCCTAAGGTAGCGATGTAAATGATCATGAATAAGAGCAAAAATGAGTTGTAGTGAATACAGGGATAGATTCAATCACACAAATCTCACAGACTATGCGCTCAAAGGCATCCTCCTGCCTGCGTACTGCTGGGATTCAACCCAGTCAGCCGATTGCTAAATAAATTCCCTATCACTAAAAGTCACACACATAACAGGAGTTCACTCTGTTACACTGATACATACAGATACACACACACACACTACATAGATTACATTTATACATGCAGATACACACACTACATAGCATGCACTTATACAGGAAGATACACACACAATACACAACATACAATTATACATGCAGATACACACAGACTACATAGCTTACATTTATACATGCAGATACACACACTACATAGCATACACTTATACAGGAAGATACACACACAATACACAACATACAATTATACATGCAGATACACACACACACACACTACATAGCATACACTTATACATACAGATACACACACACACACTACATAGCTTACATTTATACATGAAGACACACACACACACTACATAGCTTACATTTATACATGAAGACACACACACACACACTACATAGTATACACTTATACATGCAGATACACACACACCTTACGTTATCATAGCATACAATTATACATGCAGATACACACACACACAAACAACATAGCATACACCTATACATGCAGATACACACACACACACACACACTACATAGCTTACATTTATACATGAAGACACACACACACACACACACACTACATAGTATACACTTATACATGCAGATACACACACACCTTACATTATCATAGCATACAATTATACATGTAGATACACACACACACAAACAACATAGCATACACCTATACATGCAGATACACACACACACACACACACTTATACATACAGATACACACACATACTACATCATATATGGGTATCTGTAATTCATTGTATGGGGTTTTGGGGTTGGCAAGCACATTAGCTGGCAGTCTGAAGCTACCACTGTTCGTTACCCTGGTGTTAGCACTGCTCATCCTATAAAACTGAAGGCATGCTAGTATTATCACCAGGGGTTAGACGTCATCACTAGCAGAGGTTAGAGGTAAACCATTACCTGAGGTCAGGGTGTATACAGCCTTCTTTCTTCTGCTTAACCCACTCACCATTCCTTTTCCACAGAGAATCTAACAGGTATCTAACCCTGGGAGAGAAAAGCCAGCTGCTTCCAAGTACGGGCCCAATAGAATTTAAAAATAATAATAATCTTTCTTTAACCCCTTAACGACAGAGGACGTGCAGGGTACGTCCTCTAAAGGATGTCAGTTAACGTCCAAGGACGTACCCTGCACGTCCTCAGTCTGGAAAGCAGCTGGAAGCGATCCTGCTCGCTTCCAGCTGCTTTCCGGTTATTGCAGTGATGCCTCGATATCGAGGCATCCTGCAATAACACTTTCTGGCTATCCGATGCAGAGAGAGCCACTCTGTGGCCCTCTCTGCACCGGACATCGATGGCCGGTATCGTTGGTGGGTGGGAGCCGACTTGGGAGGCGGGTGGGCGGCCATCGGTGAGCTCTGTAAGGTGGAGGGGGCGGGAATGGGGGCGGAGCCTTCGGGGGCGCGCACGGGGGCGCGCGCGTGCACGGGTGGTGGCGGGTGGGCGCGTGCACGGGGCGGGAGCAGGTGGGAACCGCTACACTACAGAAAAAAAGTTACAAGAAAAGTGTAAAAAAAAATGAAAGAAACTTTTTTTTTAAAAGCATCTAAGGGATCAGGAAGGGGTGGGGGGGTTGGTCTTGGGGGGGGGGAAGCTACACTACAGAAAAGGGACATTTTTTTTATAAAAAAGCATATTTTTCACTAAAATGGGTACTGGCAGACAGCTGCCAGTACCCAAGATGGCGCACATTAAGTCAAAGGGGGAGGGTTAGAGAGCTGTTTGGTGGGGGATCAGTGAGGTTGGGGGCTAAGGGGGATCCTACACAAAAGCATATGTAAATATGCTAAAAAATGCACAAAAAAGCCCAAATTTTCCTTTTATTTTAGTACTGGCAGAGTTTCTGCCAAGTACTTAAGATGGCGGGGACATTTGAGGGGTAGGGTAGGGAAGAGAGATGTTTGGGAGGGATCAGGGGGTCTGATGTTTCAGGTGGGAGGCTGATCTCTACACTAAAGCTAAAATTAACCCTGCAAGCTCCCTACAAGCTACCTAATTAACCCCTTCACTGCTAGCCATAATACACGTGTGATGCGCAGCGCCATTTAGCAGCATTCTAATTACCAAAAAGCAACGCCAAAGTCATATATGTCTGCTATTTCTGAACAAAGGGGATCCCAGAGAAGCATTTACAACCATTTGTGCCATAATTGCACAAGCTGTTTGTAAATGATTTCAGTGAGAAACCTAAAATTGTGAAAAATGTTAAGTTTTTTTTTTATTTTATCGCATTTGGCGGTGAAATGGTGGCATGAAATATACCAAAATGGGCCTAGATCAATACTTTGAGATGTCTTCTAAAAAAAATATATACATGTCAATGGATATTCAGGGATTCCTGAAAGATATCAGTGTTCGAATGTAACTAGCGTTAATTTTGAAAAAAAATGGTTTGAAAATAGCAAAGTGCTACTTGTATTTATGGCCCTATAACTTACAAAAAAAGCAAAGAAGATGTAAACATTAGGTATTTATAAACTCAGGACAAAATTTAGAAACTATTTAGCATGGGTGTTTTTTGGTGGTTATAGATGTGTAACAGATTTTTGGGTTCAAAGTTAGAAAAAGTGTGTTTTTTTCCATTTTTCCTCATATTTTATATTTTTTTTTTATAGTAAATGATAAGATATGATGAAAATAATGGTATTTTTAGAAAGTCCATTTAATGGCGAGAAAAACTGTATATAATATGTGTGGGTACAGTAAATGAGTAAGAGGAAAATTTCAGCCTTGGTCCCAAACGGACAGAAAATGGAAAAGTGCTCTGGTCACTAAGGGGTTAATGCATTGGGCAATGCGGGACAGATGGCTAGCAACCCGGGACAGTGGGACAGACCCCTAAAATCGGGACTGTCCCGTGAAAATCGGGACAGTTGGGGGGTATGATACTGTGTCTGCTTACCTCTGAACCCTACTCAGGCCTGTGACCTGCTCCTCATTAACCCTTGCAGCTTGTGATGTCAACTGTTCCTGTACTTCCTCCGTCTTTCAAACTGTTCTGGGATTTTTCCTTATCTTTCCACTTGATGCTGGGATAAGACTGCTGGCCAGGATTGGTCTGATAAGGAAATATCCTATCAGCACTACAGAAAATACCATTTTAAGCAACTTTCCAATTTACTTCTATTATCAAATTGTATTTGTTTTCTTGTGATGCTTTGTTGAAAAGCAGAAAGGCAAGCTCAGGAGTGTGCACATGTCTGCAGCACTATATTGAAGCAGTTTTGCAATAATGTTATACTGTCATGTCGTGCTCCAACCATGTGCAGGATACCTATATAGATATCTCTTCAGCAAAGAATAACATGAAAACAAAGCACATTTAATAACAGAAGTTAATTGGAAAGTTTTAAAAAAAAAATTTCATCTCCCTTTAAATGCAGACGTTAAATGATATAATTCAAACTAGTTCAGTGAGGTCTGTTTAAATTGATTGTTTTAGGAAAGCCAACTAATATAACCACCAACATTTACAATAAAAAAAACTACATGATCAGAGGATTTTCAATAAAAATAAAATGCAATTTTGCCCCTTGTCGCTTGTTCTGCTTTGTCTCCCCTCCTTTCATGTTAGATCATCTAAGAAAATCATAGCTTCACCATTATTGTCGAAATGCAATATTGCTGAAAAGCAAGTATCACAGCTATGAAATGAAAATCTTCCTCCCGAGAACAGCTTTTTAATATGTGCACTGTTTTCTGAATTTAATTACAATAAGAAAGTAAATTGCTTAGTGTTATTAAAATGATTCACCATACATTTCCTCTATCCGGTTATCTCTTCTGGGTGCAGAATTATCTAGAATTCCCTTAGCGTACTGCAGTTTTTGTTATTTGAAAGCCTTGCCCTTGCTAAAATAGTAATATAAGGTTTTGTTATTTCGTTATCTCACCAGTCCTTGTTATTTCTTGTTCATATTTTAGCATATTTTAATTGGATTTAAGAAAATTAATAAAAATCCAAATCTGCCTAGCAGGTATTGAAAAGAGCTATAAAAATGGGTATGCAAGATTTTTTTTTTTTAAATACTTTTTGGTCATTTTAAAATCCTGAAATGTTTTACATATCGTTTAAAGGTATTTCAAGAGAGTATTGTATTTATCTCAATCAATCAGAATTCTGAGCAAAGTGCTTTGCATTGCTTTTAGCAGTGTTTTAAAATTTAAATACACTCCAAACTGTTAGAAAACTTCACAATAACGCATTCATTTATCTTTTCTAATGCATTCAGCCCATGAAAACAAATGACCCCAAACTTTGTAAGAACAAGACTGACACAAAACTAAAACATAAAGTATTAAGACCATACTAATATCAAAATGAAAAGATTAAAGGACTTCTATTATACTATATAAAAGGGCCTATGGAGCCAATGAAAGACGAGGAAATACAAAAAGATTTCCTTTGTTGTTCAGAAAATATTCATAAGGTAACATCCAAGCAGTTCCTTGGACACAGGTCTGCCAACCTTTCTATAGATGACTCTAATGCAAAATAAAGCAGACAAGAGCCACACATAGTTTAATCCCTTTTTAATAACTTGAAATAATTAAGTGGATAATAATCATGAGAATTACTTTATGCTTGGTTAGGTTTGTGTACAATAAGTAGGTATAAGCATATGGCTGAGAAGTTTGTCGCTTGATTGCTTTTAAAGGGCTACTATAGTTGGAAATTTACGTGCTATAATATATTATAGTGCGTAATTGTATCACTAGGACACATAGGACCAGATTATGAGTAGAGCGCAAATGAACGCTCCTGCTTGAGCGTTAATTGCGCTAGAAGTAAAATTTTTGCACTCATCGGGTTGCGATCGTATTATGAGTTAAACCTCTTAACGACCAAGGACGTACAGGGTACGTCCTACAAAAACTGTTACTTAATGACCAAGGACGTGCCCTGTACGTCCTCAGGGATTTCAAGTGGTGGAATCGATTGTGATTGCTTCCAGCCCCTTTCAGGATATTGCAGCAATGCCTCGATATTGAGGCATCATGCAATACCCTTTTTTTTTTAACAACTGATGCAGAGAGAGCCTCTCTGTTTTATGGATTACTTTTCAGAGCTGCTACCTCTGAAGGAGAAGGGAGAGTGCAGCCTGCGCCGTATCTCATATGCATTGATTCTACAACCAGCATCATCACAGCTCATTTTGGGACAATAAAATGGACTTTTGCATGGTTGTGCTCTTATGAACATTTTGTTGAATGATTTTCTATCAGTAGCTTTGCATGAATACTGTTTATTGAGAGTCCTTGGTTCATTTAGGTTAGATTTTTTACATATTGGTTCTCATTTCAATTATCACTGTTTAAGCGACCCCCAGTGATTTAACTATTACATTTTACATTGTTCTCTAATTAACCCCTTCACTGCTTGGCATAATACACATGTGGTGCGCAGCGGCATTCTGAGGACTTCTAATTACCAAAAAGCAATGCCAAAGCCATATATGTCTGCTATTTCTGAACAAAGGGGATCCCAGAAAATCCATTACATCCATTTGTGCCATAATTGCACAAGCTGTTTGTAAATAATTTCAGTGAGAAACCTAAAGTTTGTGAAAAAGTTAACGTCTTTTTTTTATTTGATCGCATTTGGCGGTGAAATGGTGGCATGAAATATACCAAAATGGGCCTAGATAAATACTTTGGGTTGTCTACTACACTACACTAAAGCTACCTAATTAACCCCTTCACTTCTGGGCATAATACACGTGTGGTGCGCAGCGGCATTTAGCGGCCTTTTAATTACCAAAAAGCAATGCCAAAGCCATATGTTTTTTTCAAGTTTTTTCCTCATAGTTTATAAAAAAAATTATAGTAAATTATAAGATATGATAAAATAATTGTATCTTTAGAAAGTCCATTTAATGGTGATAAAAACGGTATATAATATCTGTGGGTACAGTAAATGAGTAAGAGGAAAATTACAGCTAAACACAAACACAACAGAAATGTAAAAATAGCCCTGGTCCCTAACGGTATGAAAATTGAAAAATGGTATGTTCACTAAGGGGTTAAATTAAACTGTTTTCGCAAGCGCAAAAATCCAAAGTTAGAATATTGCGGGAACGTTCATGTATTTTCCCCACTGAAGTCAATGGAAGAAAAAAAGTGCAGAACACCCCACTCTCGTGCAAACACGATAGCATGTTCTCATTTGCACTAACCCAACATGAAAATATGAATATTTAACAATCCAATGTTATTCAAATAACAGAATATGTTCTATTTATTCATAAATAAATATTTCTACATATATCTCATGGTATTTTGGTACAATATATATTTATACATATAGATAGATGATTATTTATAGATATATATAGGAATATCTCCATGTGCAATGCATTGGAATGTGAAATATTTACAGTAAATACATAGTTAAAACCTTTATTAAAGGGACACTATACCGAATTTTTTTCTTTCATGATTCCGAAAGAGCATGACAATTTAAACAACTTTCTAATTTATTCCTATTATACATTTTCTTTGTTTTCTTGCTATCTTTATCTAAAAAGCAGAAATGTGATGCATAGGAGCCGGCCCATTTTTGGTTGAGAACCTGGGTTATGCTTGCTTATTGGTGAATAGATGTTTGCCCCTAATAAGCAAGCGCTATCCATGGTGCTGAACCTAAAATGGTCTGGCTGCTAAGATTTACATTCCTGCTTTTAAAATAAAGATAGCAAGAGAACAAAGAAACATTGATAATAGGAGTAAATTAGAAAGTTGCTTACAATTTCATGCTCTTTCTGAATCATGCTTCCTTTCCAGACGAACTTAACTATTTTTATGCCCGCTTTGACCGTGAAAACAAAGAATCAATTACTAAACTTATGCATCCACCAGATGAACTACCTCTGAGTTTTTCCGTTGCTGAAGTGTATCGGATCCTCTCCAAGGTGGATGTACATAAAGTGGCCGGTCCTGATGATATTCCTGGGCATGTGTTAAGATCCTGTGCTGGAGTATTGGCTACAGTAATTGTTGATATTTTTAATCTGTCTCTGGCTCAAACAACCGTTCCTACATGCTTTAAGGAAACCACCATCATTCCTGTGCCTAAACAATCAACAGCAGTCTGTCTTAATGACTTTCGCCCCATTGCACTCACTTCAGCCTTTATGAAATGTTTTGAGAGGCTGGTCATGGCCTATCTTAAAACTTGCCTACCACCTGCATTGGATCCTAACCAATATGCGTATCGCCAAAATAGGTCAACAGAAGATGCTATCTCGTCAGCTCTGCATTTTGCCCTCACTCACTTAGATCACAATAACACCTATGTTAGAATGTTGTTTATTGATTTTAGTTTGGCATTTAACACAGTTGTTCCTATTAAGCTGGTTGCCAAACTCCATGATCTTGGCATAAATACTTTATTATGCAACCGGATTCTGGACTTCTTGACAAACAGACCGCTGATAGATAGACCTGCACGCTGACATCCGCTCCAATCCGGGAATTACACTCTCTACACTTTTGAAATTTGGGCTGAAGACGAGGTGGGTTGCTACTTGCTATAATTGCACTAAAGGCACTTACGCTATTTTAAATCTTAGGCTCACAGGTATTGGACTTTTACTTTCACATTGTATACAGTTTCACTTTATATTATCCTACAACCTTGCTATAATGGATAATGAAGAAACAGAATGTTATGTATTAAGGGACTTCAATGAGGAGTCCAATGATGCATATGAGGAGGTTGCACACAATATTGACACTTTATTCTTTGAAATTGACTCTCTGCGCAAAAAAGATATAAAATTAGATCTGGACATTAAATCCTTTTTGATCTATAAGAATGACAAACGTATTCCAAGGGGATTGAGAGTCAAAAAGTTCCCATCATTCATTACATATGATACTGAGTTCATTAGAAAATGGAATAACATTTTAGACACATGCTCCTTTGCACTAATTGACTTATTGATAGATTTCAAAAGAAAGCAGAGGAAGGATTTGTTGCAAGAGATAAAAGAAGTGCAAATACAACTGCGAGAATTTCAAAAAGATAAAGAATTTAAAGATTATGACAAAAAATTTGAACAGTCCATGATTAATTTCAGACAGGAGCTTTGGCACTTTAAATCAAACAAAATGTCAAGAGATAGAAAGGACTATGGATTAAACCAAGTATACAAATGGTCCTATGAGGAATATTCAAGAAATAAATTCAGGTCACATAAATCAAATAAAAAGAACTTTAACAAGAAAGGATCTGGCAAACAAAAATCAGTCACATTCTCAGACACTGAATATGAGGTAGACTCATCAGATAATGAAAACACAGAAGAGTGTGCTACAGAAACATTTCATTCACTACAAGAACTAGAGCCAGAAGAAGGTACCAGTGAGAAGTCAAAAAACGGGGAAGGTATAATTGCAGGAACAGCAAGAAAAAAACCCACAGAGGTAGAAGAGGCAAAAGTAACAACAAGAAAAACAAAAATAAAGCCCAATATGACCGGTCGGGGCAACCAGGGATACAGGGGCAAGTCCTTCAACAAGAAATATGTGACAAGATCACAGGGACAGAAACAACAGACCTGAATTTAAATGTCATAAATTTATCTACTGTTTCTTTAAGTAAAACCCAAATTTCTCTCTTATCCAAAGGTCTCAATTTTGTTCCCTCCGCACACTTCAACTTATTTGAAACTGTGTTAGATGTGAACCGATATGTGCGTAAACTCACTCTACAGAAACACTTTTATGGGATGAGTGAGCAGGAGTCAAGCAAAATTGAGACCAAAAAAGTAACAGAACATGAAATTTCTGATAATCTTTTTTCTTTTTCTGAAATGTGTACCATAAACGACTTAAATGAACTGATTGGGGAGGGTGATACATGCAATAATGATATTTCTAAAGAATCAGGGGTGAGGTGTGATCATGTAAAGAAGAAAAGCACATTTTACCCTGTACATGCCCGTCCAAAAGCGCTGGATATTTTTCAGAAAACAATAGAGGAAAAACTAACTGTGCTCAGGGAAAAAAATTCAAAGAAAAGTAAAAATATGTATAATCTAACAGCTAATGAAAAACAGGCATTAAAAAGTTTATCTGAAAATGATTCAATCCTCATTAGACCTTCAGACAAAGGAGGAAATGTAGTCATTCTCAACAAAACAGATTACATAATGGAGGCTAAGAGGCAACTGGATGATAAAGAGGTATACAGCAAACTACAGACTAATCCCACGAAGTTTTACAAAAATGAATTAGTGGGTATTGTTCTGTTTGCTAAACATAATAATATAATTAGTGATTCAACTAAAGATGCACTCATACCCTCTCATCCGGTTGCCCCCATCTTCCATTATTTTCCAAAAATACACAAAGATCCTGTGCGTCCACCAGGACGTCCCATTATTGCAGGGATTGGTTCCCTAAATGAACCTCTGAGTGATCTGATTGACACTTTTTTACAACCTCTAGTCAGAGGACTCTTAACCTATATACAAGATACAACATCTATTCTAAATAAACTGGACAAAGTGAGATGGGAACCCAATTTCAGATTTTTAGTGGTGGATGTCACCTCTCTATACACCTGTATACAAAACAATAAAGGTATGACTGCCATAGAATTTTTCCTTGACACATACAGTGATTATGACTCGCCTACTAAGAGCTTTATTTTAAGAGCTATAGAGTATCTCCTTACGCATAATTTTTTTATGTTTGGCAATGAGTTCTTTCTCCAGAGACGTGGAACAGCTATGGGGGCAAAGTTTGCCCCTTCATATGCCAACCTCTTTATGGGGTGGTGGGAGCTGTTCCACGTCTTTGGAGAAAGAAATCCTTTCAGAAATAAGATAAAACATTTCTATAGGTACATTGATGACCTGTTTTTTGTATTTGAAGGAAGTGAATCGGAAGCAGTTTCCTTTTGTGAATTTATGAATCATAATGCTGATGGAATTAGATTTGTAGGAGAGAATAATGCAGAAACTATCAACTTTCTAGACTTAAAGATCTCTGCCAATGTGATTGAGAATAAAATAGAAACTAGCCTTTACAGAAAGCCTACTGCAGGCAATACTCTTCTGTCATTTAAATCTTGCCATCCTACACATGTACTAAGGGGCATCCCAAAGGGAGAGTACATTAGGGCAAAAAGGAACTGTACAAATGAAGAACAATATGAGGAAAACAGCTCAATAATCACTAACAGATTAAAGCAGAGAGGTTACACTGATAACATACTAGATGCCGCTAAAGAAAGCATAAAGGATATACCCAGAGAAAATTTCCTAAAGTATAGAGAGAAAGTAAACAAGCAATCTTTGTCTACCACACCAAAATTCATAACTACCTATAGTACTGACTATTACAAAGTCTGTGATATAATAAGGGAAAGTGTTCCCATTTTGTACACAGACCCTATTCTGAAAGAAATAGTACAGCAGGGAATTAATTTCATACCCAAGAGAGGCAAAACCCTAGCCAATCATCTATCACCTTCTGATATGATGAACAAAAACAATACCAATTGGTTAAAAGGAAAGAAAGGTTTCTATAAATGCAGAAGAAAAGACTGCACAACTTGTGAACATGTACAAGAGGGTGACACGTTTCACTCCAGTACAACACAGAATGAACATAAGATAAATTTTTTCATTAATTGCAAGACCACTCACGTGGTCTATCTCCTGACATGCAAAATTTGCAATTGTCAGTATGTAGGTAAAACGAAGCGTCCCATCAAAGATAGGTTTTTAGAACACTTACGGTCTGGGAAAGATGAAAAATCTGACACTCCTATCTCCAGACACTTTAAAAGTCTACATGATTCTGATATGTCAAGTTTAACCTTACAAGGGATTGATCATGTACCCCACTGGAGAAGAGGGGGCAACAGGGAAGACAAACTAAACAAACGAGAAGTCTATTGGATCTTCTCACTAAAGACAAGTAACCCCCAAGGTCTAAACATGAGAAGAGACCTTGATTTGTTTACTTAAACAAGTGCTTTTCTTCTTTGCATGAGATCACATATTTGTCAAAAAACTTGCCCTCCCCACATATCTATAGGATTTATGCATATCTATTTTCTCTATCTGTTTCTCATTCTTAAAGCGTTAAAAATTAAAAATTAAAAATGAAAAAAGGTTGTTTTTTCCATATGTACTATTTTAAGTGAAACAAAGTGAATATAGTCTTAATGACATATATAGTGCTTTATAGTTATAAATCTGCATTTTGTTGCAAATATTGCATTTTCAACACCTGATAGTATTAAAACAATACAAATGAAAGGTTTATATACATGTAATTGTTTAAAATTGTTGCAATGCAACAATTGCAACTTAAGCACTATATGTCTTAACCATTTATATGGTTAAAGTACAGCTACAAGACAATTTTTGATTTATCAATCTCTTCATTTATTTAAAGTATTAAGAAATAAAAGTATACTATGCAGAGTCCAATGTTAACTTGTACCACTTTAACATCTACACTGTGTCTTTAAATTTGTGGTATAAGTAAAGGTGTGTCAGATTAGTCCCATATGCAGTGAACAAGTGAGCATGCTCACGAAACATGTCTGCGTAACTATCTGACACACCTGTGTTGTGTTTTTACCTGTGAGCCTGTTGGGCCTGTGTGCCCTGTTATATGCTTTTAACGATGTGCCGAAATAAACTAACAGTTACTTTTACTTTGGAGTGATTGTCTCTGTGGTGCGCCTCTCTACTGGATCAATATGTTAGAATGTTGTTTATTGATTTTAGTTTGGCATTTAACACAGTTGTTCCTATTAAGCTGGTTGCCAAACTCCATGATCTTGGCATAAATACTTTATTATGCAACTGGATTCTGGACTTCTTGACAAACAGACCGCAATCGGTAAAAATTGGTAATCACACCTCATCTACTCTGACCCTTAATACTGGTGTTCCACAAGGGTGTGTATTGAGTCCACTGCTATATTCTCTTTTTACTCATGACTGTTTGCCTAAGTATGTATCCAATAGTATTATCAAGTTTGCTGATGACACCACTATGATAGGCCAGATCAGTAACAACGATGAATCAGCTTATAGAGAAGAAATAAGGCAACTGGCTATTTGGTGTGCTGAAAACAACCTGGACCTAAACACTAAAAACTAAAGAAATTATTATTGATTTTAAGAAATCTAATCGATGTTTACAATTGCCCATTCATATAAATGGAACTGAGGTTGAACGTGTACCAAGTTTCAAGTTTCTGGGCACACACATCTCTGAGGATTTGACTTGGTCTTTGAACACCTCAACTTTAGTGAAAAAAGCACAACAACGTCTCTATTTTTTATGAACACTGAAAAAAGTTAATTTATCTACTCAGATTTTAATTAATTTTTATCGCTGTACTATTGAGAGTATTCTCACCAACTGTATCACAGTATGGTATGGAAACTACTAATTCTGATCGCAAAGCTCTGCAACGGGTAGTTAAAACCGCCCAGTATATCATAGGTGCTCAGTTACCTACCATTGAAGATCTTCAAAGCAGACGTAGTCTTTTAAAGGCCTATCAAATTATTCATGATCCCTTCCATGTTAGCAACAGACTATTTGCCCCTTTACCATCTGGGAGACGTTATAGAAGCTTAAAAGGAAAAACTGCTAGGTTACGGAATAGTTTTTTTCCAAGAGCCATAAGGGTCAAATCGCCATGACTTCATTCTCACCTTACCCAATAAAGACACAGACACATATTTGGAGGTATAAGACCGTGAAGCAAGGTCGCGTTTATTAAAACCTAACCAGGCAAACTCTAAACTTATTAACTTGGGAAGCTTAAGGCTTATCTATGGGTGGCGGCATCTGAGGCTAAACTATATTCTAAGCCTATCCATAATTTAGTATATATATATATACAACCAGCATAGTGAGGTCACCGGCCCGGATTGGTTGTTGCAATGCTCCTGCTGAGCATTGCCCTTCAGAGGCTGGCATCATCCACAAGGGGTTTCTAGGTCAGCAGGCCCGCGGGGAGAGGTGTTACAAGCTGCGACTTGCAACATCATGCCCCTCCCATTAGCTCGACCACACCCTCGCGGAAACCATAAAAATTATTTGGCCGGGACCCCGCCACAAGAGATACCACACCTGCCTCCCATAATGGAGCTCTTGCCGCCACACCTAGGGATAGCTAACTGACATGCCGCCTCAACGCGCCAGCTAGGTTAGCCAAAAATAGCTCTAACCCTTCTTCAGTTAAATGAACCCCGTCCGGCCTGTACAGCCGCTTGCAGTCCCCCAAGATGTTATCATGCCTGATCACAAAGCCACCTTCCTCCACGATCAACCTCCCTACATCTCTGTTCAACTTCTTCCGAATACGGTAGGCTGAACGGTGCACTCTCACATGCCGCCACTGCAAGCGCGCAATCACATTTGACCAAGCCACTCGTACCCCCGGGAAACGCACTTTCAACCAACGTACATCTGATTGAATGATGTTCACCAACTCCAGCACAGGCAAACTCCCCACATAATTTCCACCCAGATGCAGCACTATCAACGAAGACCGTCCCCAACGAAGGAAGGCCTCCTCCAGGCGACCTGGCAAATCACTCCACAACATTCCCCTTTTTCCCAGCCATTTAATGGAAACCGCATCTGGACGAAATCCCAGCTGCTGGCCGCCCGGGCGCTTCAAAGCGTGAATGGCCGCCCAGTGAACGTACGAGTGGCCGACTATCCACGCTCTACACGGAGGGGCTCTTACACCTAAAATCAACAAAAATTTTCATTACTAAGTCCCCGCCCATTTTTTAATACCCACCCCTCCCCTTTTTCACTATCTACTCTTTACTCTGAAGGGGTCTAATGTATGTCCTATACCGTTTGGAACTCCACCTTCCCAGTTTCTTAATTTCCTGCTCCGACGCCCCAGCCGCAGCCGCGCTGGTGGCTGCTCCAATGCGAAAGGAGTGGGGAGCGATGAGCCCAGGGTCCAAGCCGACCCTCTTAGCAGCTTCCTCCAACACCCTCCGAAACTGGAATCTGGACAGGTTAGACCCATCTGCATGAATAAAAAACTGCCTTGAACTCCCTGGCCTGTTCGCCGAAAAATCAGAAGCGAGCCGGACGGGGCAACACCCCACAAAGTCCTGCTGCTGTATGGACAACCATACACCTTTCCTGTCTTGATCCGTCTTCGATCTAGGGATAAATAACAATAGCGCTTTCAAGTCAAACCTGACATGCTGCGCTTGGATACCACAACCTACCGCCGACCTGGTTGGACTAACTATCTCGCCTACTCTCAGGGCCCCAAAGAAAGCAACCGCAAACGCCGCCCTAAACAAAGCAACCTCATACTCATCCGCGCACACTTCCGGCAGTGCTGCCAATAAGGCCCCCAGCCGCTGAATTGTAATGGGCTCTCGCCGATCTGCCGACTTAGCCTCTATCCTTCTCCAGCCTTTCATTACCTGCCTAACCAGAAACGCATTCGTCCCATCCTGGATACCCTTCCATTTAGCGAAAAAGGATAAGGCAGCTAGCCTTCCTTGCATGGATCCTTTTCTACAGCCACTTTCCTTCAAACACACCATCCACTCAAGCAACAAAGCTGGCGATCCGGATTCCACTGGAACGCCCTTACCCTTGAGGAAAACTTCCCATTCGGCCCAGTACTTGCCGTAGGCCTTCCAGGTAGCAGGTGCCAGCGACGCCTGAACCATTGAAGTCAATACGTCCCCCCTTCCGCCACCTGCCAAAGAAAGGAAGGACAAGGAGTACCAACCTCTGCTGCCCTTGGTGCCAGCTTTCTGAATGCTTCCCATTGGCCTCGCGACAACGCGTCCGCCAATACATTATCGACCCCAGGCACATGCCGCGCCGTAAAGTCAATGTTGTGCTGCAAGCACCGCAGCACCACCCACCGAAGGTAATGCACCACAATAGGGGAAGAGGCTGAAAGATTGTTGATAGCAAACACGACGCTCAAATTATCGCACCAGAATATTACATTCTGGTTTGCTAATTGTCGCCCCCATAACTCAATGGCTACGACAATAGGGAACAATTCCAGGAGAGTAAGGTTCCTAGTCCAACCCCTCTCCGTCCAGGCCACAGGCCACTCCCCGGCACTCCAGGCGCCGTTGAAGGAAGCCCCATAACCCTTTGCCCCCGCCGCATCCGTGAACAGATGCAAAGCTTGGCTAGATGTCCTCACTTGCCTCCATAACAGGACACCATTGAAATCCTTCAGGAACAATTCCCAGATTCTCAAGTCCTCCTTCATATCCGGAGACACCGCACATGACTTGCGGCTCCCGCTATCCCCTTTTAGAGGGCCCTCCAACCTCCTGTTGAATACTCTGCCCATCGGGATAACTTTGCATGCGAAATTGAGCAAACCCAGTAAAGACTGCAACTCCTTTATCGCTAGCCGGTCCGCCGCCGCGGCCGAAGAAACCGCGGCCAGCATTCGCACCACCTTATCGTTTGGCAACCTGCACTGCCTTTCTAAAGTATCGATCTCGATACCCAGAAACGTCAGGCAAGTGCATGGCCCCTGGGTCTTGTCCTCTGCCAATGGGACCCCAAAATGCTCAAATAGTGTTCTCATCACCGACATGAGCCGCTCGCACTCGAGAGACCCAGCTCTACCTATCAGCAGAAAATCGTCCAAGTAATGGGCTATCAGCCCACCCCGCGCTTCTGAAAACACCGCCCAGTGCAAGAATGTGCTGAACATCTCGAAAAAGGCGCATGAGACCGAGCAACCCATTGGGAGACAACGATCCACATAGTAAGCACCCTCGAACCAGCACCCCATCAACCGAAAGGATGCCGGATGAATAGGCAACAAGCGGAAGGCCGACTCAATGTCAAGCTTTGCCAAGAGTGCCCCAACACCAGCCTGTTGCACCAAAACCATTGCTTGGTCAAACGACTGATAAAAAACTGAGCTAACCTCTGGGTTGATTGCGTCATTGACCGAATTACCTTTCGGGTATGACAAATGCTGAATCAACCGGAATTTCCCCGCTTCCTTCTTCGGCACAACCCCCAGTGGGGAAACCACCAAACCCTCCATGGGTGGCTCCCGAAAGGGGCCCACCATGCGACCTAAACTCAGTTCTTTGCCCAGTTTATCCCTCACTACGTCAGGGTAGTCATACGCTGACTTGAGGTTCCGCTTCTGACGCGCCCCAACTACCGGACCTACCACTGGAATGAGGAAACCCTCCCGCAATCCGGCCAGGAGGAGATCCCCTGCCCTCCTGTCCGGGTACGCCCTGAGCCATGGCTCAAGGGCGGCCACCCTCAACAGCATTGGTGCCCTTTGCCCCAGCAGCCCCTCTGCCGGCTCCGCGGCCCCCCGTCTCTTTCCGTCTAGCACATTCGGTCCCTGGATGACCAGCTCCGCAGTATATGCAGGAGTGTCGAAAGGAGCAGTTCGCTCCCCGGTCACACTTCCCGTCGTTAAACCTCCAACACTCCCGCCCTTTCCTTTTGACTCCCCCCATCTGCCTACTCCCCCCGGCCCTTGCGCCTGAAGGGGGGAAGGGAGAGCGCTCCGCACCCAGACGCTGCCATAAATGCACATCCATGGTGCCAAAGGTCAGCAAAGGGTTCCCTACCATCTTACGCCTATAATCCGCGTCATAAGACCGCCACACCCCGTCCTTATACGTCTTATGGACGAACTCGATAGTTTCCATGTATTTTAACACGTCAACCCGCAGCTCAGGCTTCGCCTCCACTAGGCAAGAAGCCAAAACTCTAAAACACGTGCGCCACTCGTCCATTGTCTCCGGTCTCTTGACCTTTTTTGGACCTGAGCCGTCCTCGCTCCTCTCCTTGGCCTTATGGGCCTCCAGCGACAAATCGAAAATGTGCACATATTTGCCATCTCTAATTTTCTTGATCGTCTTAGCTTTAAGGTGAGAATGCAATGAGTGCACGCTGCAGGGGTAGGCATCTCCCTGCAGCGCCACTTTACTGTCTGCCACCGCCAAGCTCACAGCCCCTGGCCCTATCTGCTGAACAACACCCCCTGAGCCCCCCATCTGCGCTCCCCCACCCGGAGCTAGCCTCGACTCCTGTCTCTGTTGCCCAGCTACCAACCTGCAAAGATATTTCAATACCCGTTTTTGAGGTTTAGACACTGGCCCTAAGGAGTCGTCACTCTCAGAGCCAGTGTCACTAGATGACCCACCCGCACCCTCCCCCAGCACCCCACACAATGCAATCTCACCTGCTCCTGCCGCCGCCGAGGGAAAAGCCTCCTGGCCTGGACCGGTCCTCTGAGACACTTCTCGCCTAGCATCCTGGCAAACTGCCACCACAGCATCCCCGCTAACCTGCGGAAACAAAACAGAATCGGGAGCACCAGGGATCAAGGAACGGGCACCACCCCCACCCACTACAGAACTACTTTGCAGGCCACCCACCTGGGCCCCCGGCTCCCAACTGCCCTGTTCCACCAGCCCCTGCGCTTCCAACCACAGGCCCGTGTCCACCCGCCCTCCCTCTGCCCACAACTCCCACATGACCGGGATCCACCCCCCCAGTGCTGACCTGAACTGTATGCTGCTGCCCCCCCATCCCAGATGGACTAGCGTGCGCCCCTTGGGCCAATATCGAGGCCAGCCTGAAAATTTCCCCCATCACATCCTGTTGTCCTCTCCCCAGAGGCTCATGCCCAACTTGCGACCCACCAACCACCTGGTTACTGCCCACAACAGGGCCAAACTCCGGCCCAACACTTCCACTCACACTCGGCATTGCCATATCTGCCAGGCCCTCCCCGCCCCGGTGCCCCGCACCAACAGGTCCCCTAGTGCCAAAAACCCCAAGGCCCATGGACGTCCCAGCCCGCGGCTCGGGCCCGCTAATGCCAGCACCCATATGCCTACCATGCGCCCCCACAAGTGTCTCCAATTGCCAAGTGCCTGACCCCACATGCCCCCTCACCGCCGCGGCCTGTCCGGTGCTGCCCCTCCCGGATCCCCGGGCTCCCGACTCACCTTCCGCGCCTCCATCCGTCGACCTGACTCCGCCGCGCCCGAAACCAGAAATGCCGTCGCATGCGCGGCGCCCGGAAGTGACGCCACTAGCGCGACTACCGGAAGTGACGTCACTCGCGCCTACCACCGACCGAAGGTCTCCACCGAGGGAAGAAGCCCTGCCCGCCGCTCCAGCCTGGACCACACCGCCGACCGCCGGAACCCCCGCCGGACCACTGTGGACGATGCCGGACTGCTCCATACCCGCCGCGACGCCCGGACCTGCTCCCGCCGAAAGGGCCTGGATTAAGGCCACGACCGCCGCCCGTGCCGCCTCTGGGACAGGTAAGTTAGGTAAGTACCCGTCCCAAAGAGGGGCCGCAGACCCACCGGGGCCACCACTGACTGAGGGGGCACCCTGCAGGCCGTAGTCTCCGCCACCAGAAGCCACCGGGGTAGGGGGGAACCCACTGGGCCACCAGGCGCGACCATGCGGTGTAGGCCCGAAGGCCCGCCGCCTAAAGTTAGGCCCTCTTGCTCGCCCTGCAACACGCGGCGTAGGCCCAAAGGCCTCCCGCTTGAAGTCGGGCCGTCACCCACGCCCTGCGCAACTAGGCCCTCTGGCCCGCTCACTGACCCACGGCCCTGCGCCACGCGCCCCTGATCCGGGCCTACCCGCCCCACACCCGGCCCCCCGCCCGACTCAAGCTGCCGGGCCCTAAACACCTCCGGGAGGCCGATCGAGCCAACCGGAGACCTTTCCACCCCCCCGCCACCCCCTGAACCCAACCCCGAATCCTCCAAATCTTCCCCCTGGGACCCCGGGAAAAGGGAAGGGGAGGAAGACACTCCCGAGGGCTCCCCAGAGTCCCGGGAAGGGGTGAGGCCCACCCCCTGAGAAGGGCTAGGGCCTACTACCTCACTAACCAAACTGCCACCTCTCCCCCTCACAGATACTCGCCGTGTCACTGGCGAAGACTCCCTCATCCGCTTTGGAGGAACAGACTGACGCCTAGGCCGCACCATTTTGCCAGCAAAAACAGAAAAAACCTTTCTCCAGCAGTTGCAGACAAGAAAGAGGAAGTGTTCCAGCATCCATGCACTTTTATAACAGGTAAGAGTCCCCACCCCACATATTGCAACAATTGTTGCAAACTCACACACTGCACAGCTTTACATTTCAGTCAGGCAGCATAACCCTTAAGACGTTACATGCACAAATATGCCTTTCACTACCATTACTCTGCTAAATAATAACTTTTAAAAATCTCTCTTATGCTCATAGCCTTTTTTAATTTTTTAATTTTTATCCTTCTGATGATTAGATCTTTTTATTATAATGAAGAAAGTGCTAAATTAATGGTCTTAATTTAATTTATTGATTATCCTGTTAATGGTTCTTTTTCACCTCACTCTATATTCACATAACACATATAATATAAAATACACATATGATTCATATAAAACACTCATGATTCACATCATATATATAATGCAAATATACACATATGTGTGTAAGATGACTAATTTTTTATTACATTTTTTTACACATATACATACTTTTTTGTATGGAACTGATTTTTTTGCACTTGCACTTTATTACACTTGCATTGTACTTACTTTTGTGGTATAGAAATTTTTTGCACAAGTCACTTGAATTTTTTGCTATCTATTAGTTTTACCATTATAGTGCTATCTGTGTATAGGATTGGTTAGATTTTCAAATATAATTTTGTTGTCTCTGTTTTCCTACTTTGTACAATGACAATAAAACGAATCTAATCTAATCTAATCTAATGAAAGAAAAAAATATGGGTTCCATGTCCCTTTAAATATGATTATTGCATAAGTAGGCTTTTACATGTTTTCATCTACTTAACGGCAAAGGGCTCCTATGCACTATATCTATACATACATACATATGCATTTATGTGTATATATGTCTATAAATACATACATACACATATAAATACATAAATACATATGTACACATATATAGACATACATATAGGCCCCAATTTAAGAAAGGTCTTGCGGACCTGATCCACAATACGTTCTACGTATTCAGCATTGCACCAACAGCTCACAAAAGCTGCTGGCGCAACGCCGCCCCCTTGCAGACTCGCAGCCAATCGGCCACCAGCAGGGGGGTGTCAATCAACCTGATCGTACTCGATCAGGTTGATTTCTGGCGATTCCTGTCCGCCTGCTCAGAGCAGGTGGACAGGGTTATGGAGCAGCGGTCTTTAGACCGCAGCTCCATAACTTGTGTTTCTGGCGAGTCTAAAGACTCGCCAGAAACACGGGCCCACAAGCTCCCTACAGAGCTTGTAAAATGGGCCTCATAGCCTTTATAACTTATGTGAGCAATTAAAAAAAAAAAATCAGATAGTTTATGAGTGTAACTGTATTTTGCAATGTATTTATGATGTGTTTTGTGCAATTTTTATGTTTCGCGAAACAGTTAACCAGAGCTCTGAAGTTGCGGTAATCATTCTAGCGTGAATCGCAATTATACTTTCAACCCGTAATCCAAACGGTAAGCCCGATGAGTGCACACCCTTGTGATATACCCCTTATCGCTCAGGCGCAAATGCTTGTGCGCCACTTGCAATCTAACCCATAGTTAATGTACCTTTCAGGAGCTATAGAGAACTAATGATCCTGACTGGAAATGAGCAGCAACCCAATGAGCAGCAGTAGTCACATGGCCCAGCTGTATGACTCCTGATACTTATTGGATCACAAGCAGTTTCTGCTCTGGACAAGCAATTCTCTAGGGCTCCCGAGCGGTAATAAACTATCGGCTAGATTTAGAGTTTTGTCAGTAACGACCCGCGTAGCTAACGCTGGCTTTTTTTCCCCACACCTTTTAAATACCGCTGGTATTGAGAGTTCACAGAATGGCTGCGTTAGGCTCAAAAAAAGGAGCGTAGAGCATAATTTACCGCCACTGCAACTCTCAATACCAGCGGTGCTTACGGACGCGGCCAGCTTAAAAAACGTGCTCATGCACGATTCCCCCATAGGAAACAATGGGGCAGTTTGAGCTGAAAAAAAACCTAACACCTGCAAAAAAGCAACGTTCAGCTCCTAACGCAGCCCCATTGTTTCCTATGGGGAAACAGTTTCTAAGTCTGCACCTAACACCCTAACATGTACCCCGAGTCTAAACACCCCTAACCTTACACTAATTAACCTCTAATCTGCTGCCCCCGCTATCGCTGACACCTGCATATTTTTTTTAACCCCTATTCTGCCGCTCTGTACACCGCCGCAACCTACATTATCCTTATGTACCCCTAATCTGCTGCCCCTAACACCGCTGACTCCTATATTATATTTATTAACCCCTAATCTGCTGCCCCCAACGTCGCCTCCACCTACCTACAATTATTAACCCCTAATCTGCCGACCGGACCTCACCGCTACTCTAATAAATGTATTAACCCCTAAAGCTAAGTCTAACCCTAACACTAACACCCCCCTAAGTTAAATATAATTTTATTCTAACAAAATAAATTAACTCTTATTAAATAAATTATTCCTATTTAAAGCTAAATACTTACCTGTAAAATAAACCCTAATATAGCTACAATATAAATTATAATTATATTGTAGCTATTTTAGGGTTAATATTTATTTTACAGGTAACTTTGTATTTATTTTAACCAGGTACAATAGCTATTAAATAGTTAATAACTATTTAATAGTTACCTAGCTAAAATAATTACAAAATTACCTGTAAAATAAATCCTAACCTAAGTTACAATTAAACCTAACACTACACTATCAATAAATGAATTAACTAAACTATCTACAATTATCTACAATTAAACCTTACACTACACTATCAATAAATTAATTACATACAAATACCTACAAATAAATACAATTACATAAACTAGTACAAAAAATAAAAAAAGAACTAAGTTACAAAAAAGAAAAAAAGAAATAAGTTACAAAAAATAAAAAAATATTTACAAACATTATAAAAATATTACAACAATTTTAAGCTAATTACACCTACTCTAAGCCCCCTAATAAAATAACTTAGCCCCCCAAAATAAAAAAATGCCCTACCCTATTCTAAAATACAAATAGAAAATCTCTTTTACCTTACCAGCCCTTAAAAGGGCCTTTTGCGGGGCATGCCCCAAAGAATTCAGCTCTTTTGCCTGCAAAAAAAAACCATACAATACCCCCCCCAACATTACAACCCACCACCCACATACCCCTAATCTAACCCAAACCCCCCTTAAATAAACCTAACACTAAGCCCCTGAAGATCTTCCTACCTTATCTTCACCACGCCGGGTATCACCGATCGGTCCAGGCTCCGAAGTCTTCATCCAAGCCCAAGCGGGGGCTGAAGACGTCCATCATCGGGCTGAAGTCTTGATCCAAGCGGCGGCTGAAGAGGTCCATCATCGGGCAGAAGTCTTCATCCTATCCGGGCAGAAGAGGAGATCCGGACCGGTAGACATCTTCATCCAAGCGGCATCTTCTATCTTCTTCCATCCGACGACGAGCGGCTCCATCTTCAAGACCTCCGGCGTGGATCCATCCTCTTCTTCCGATGTCCTAACACAGAATGAAGGTTCCTTTAAGGGACGTCATCCAAGATGGCGTCCCTCGAATTCCGATTGGCTGATAGAAACCTATCAGCCAATCGGAATTAAGGTAGGAAAATTCTGATTGGCTGATGGAATCAGCCAATCAGATTCAAGTTCAATCCGATTGGCTGATCCAATCAGCCAATCAGATTGAGCTTGCATTCTATTGGCTGATCGGAACAGCCAATAGAATGCGAGCTCAATCTGATTGGCTGATTGGCTTCTTTTTTTATTTTTTGTACTTTAGTTAGTTTATGTAATTGTATTTATTTGTAGGTATTTGTATGTAATTAATTTATTGATAGTGTAGTGTTAGGTTTAATTGTAGATAATTGTAGGTATTTTATTTAATTAATTTATTGATAGTGTAGTGTTAGGTTTAATTGTAACTTAGGTTAGGATTTATTTTACAGGTAATTTTGTAATTATTTTAACTAGGTAACTATTAAATAGTTATTAACTATTTAATAGCTATTGTACCTGGTTAAAATAAATACAAAGTTACCTGTAAAATAAATATTAATCCTAAAATAGCTACAATATAATTATAATTTATATTGTAGCTATATTAGGATTTATTTTACAGGTAAGTATTTAGCTTTAAATAGGAATAATTTATTTAATAAGAGTTAGATTTAAATTATATTTAACTTAGGGGGTGTTAGTGTTAGGATTAGACTTAGCTTTAGGGGTTAATACATTTATTATAGTGTTGGCGAGGTCCGGTCGGCAGATTAGGGGTTAATACTTGAAGTTAGGTGTCGGTGATGTTAGGGAGGGCAGATTAGGGGTTAATACTATTTATTATAGGGGTTTTGAGGCGGGAGTGAGGCGGATTAGGGGTTAATAACTTTATTATAGTAGCAGTGAGGTCCGGTCGGCAGATTAGGGGTTAATAATTGTAGGTAGGTGGCGGCGACGTTTGGGGTGGCAGATTAGGGGTTAATAAATATAATATAGGGGTCGGCGGTGTTAGGGGCAGCAGATTAGGGGTACATAGGGATAACATAGGTGGCGGCGGTGTGCGGTCGGCAGATTAGGGGTTAAAAAATTTTAATAGAGTGGCGGCGATGTGGGGGGACCTCGGTTTAGGGGTACATAGGTAGTTTATGGGTGTTAGTGTACTTTAGAGCACAGTAGTTAAGAGCTTTATGAACCGGCGTTAGCCCAGAAAGCTCTTAACTCCTGGCTTTTTGCTGCGGCTGGAGTTTTGTCGTTAGATTTCTAACGCTCACTTCAGCCAAGACTCTAAATACTGGCGTTAGAAAGATCCCATTGAAAAGATAGGATACGCAAATGGCTTAGGGGGATCTGCGGTATGGAAAAGTCGTGGCTGGAAAGTGAGCGTTAGACCCTTACCTACACGACTCTAAATACCAGCGGTAGCCCAAAACCAGCGTTAGGAGCCTCTAACGCTGGTTTTGACGGCTAACGCCAAACTCTAAATCTAGGCGTATGTGTTTAACCCCTTTGTGATTGCAGGTTCACTAGTGAAAAATATTACATGCACCAAAAATGACATCAAGTAACTTATTTCCAACATAATGGTCCTTTAATGTTTTAAGAAACATTTTTTTATTGGATTTAAGCCTTAAACTACATATTATTTAATAATAAATAGAGGATCTAATTTGCTGAGGAGTTACATAGGCTGTCAGCATTTATCATTGCACAAGTATTTCTTGTGAACTGCTGGTGCAATACCGCCCCCTGCATATTCACGGCCCATTGCCCGCTAGCAGGGGGTGTCAATCAACCCGATCGTATTCGATTGGGCTGATTGCTGCCTGCAA
The DNA here is from genome assembly GCF_027579735.1 of Bombina bombina. Classification (NCBI taxonomy): domain Eukaryota; kingdom Metazoa; phylum Chordata; class Amphibia; order Anura; family Bombinatoridae; genus Bombina; species Bombina bombina. Next base: position 196,870,097 of record NC_069503.1, on the reverse strand, counting down.
CCTCAGAGGTGGCGGACGAGTTAAGGAGCAGCGGTCTTATGACCGCTGCTTCTTAACTTACATATCCGGTGAGCCAGAGAGTACGAGGGTAGATACCGGCATCCACTGCTTGGTAAATCTTCCCCATAGTGAGGACCCAATAGAATGGAGGTTTCATTTTGCTTGGATTTATGCATTTTACTCCTTCCAGTTGTTAAGAATGGATTACGCTGTATGAAACTCTTGTCATATTTATTTTGTTTCGGACCATTAAAACACCTGGAATACTTTGTAGATGGACATTTTGGCATTGCTCCTCTAATGAGTTAGAAAAGATATTTTCATCAGTTTGTTAAAGGATTTTTTGACTACTTAAATTCTATACCTTGGCTCTGTTGAAACATTTTGTCTGTTCAGAGTCGCATACTTTGGTTCTTTGCTCAGTTCATGTGTTAATGAACCATATCTGCATTCAAACATATTAGGATATAATCAAAAATATTAAATTCATTTAGTGTGTTTTAATTTTTATTTTGTTTTTTTGCTTTGGCTGTGTATATTTTGCTTTCATAAAGATCTCAAAAAATCATTGAGAAATCTCCAATATCCCTGTATTTTAGGAGAAACTAGATAGAGGGCGCCACATAGTGCAGATCATGTGAGATAAGAACAAAGCAGCAATACGAACAAAAAGAATCCTACTCACAAATTGTGGAGCACAAAAGAGTGCAATATTCGCAATCCGGAACCACACGTCGTCCGGTAGACCATAGTGGATAGATGTCGCCAGTGGGGGTCCTCGTCTTGCCAGGGAGAGTCCAGGGATAATCAGGATGATGGAGTGGATGTGGATCAGTGCACCAAAGATCCAGCTGGGAGTCCAAAAGCACTTGGAGGGGTACCAATGGGTATATTTGGCCAAAGCCAAAATAAAAATGTATAATCGTCAGCAAATAGAGAGTTCAAAATATATAAACATTTAATAACAATAAAAACGTGTGTTAATGAACCATATCTGCATTCAAACATATTAGGATATAATCATAAATATTAAATTAATTTTGTGTGTTTTTATTTTGTTTTTTTGCTTTGGCTGTGTATATTTTGCTTTCATAAAGATCTCAAAAAATCATTGAGAAAATCTCCAATATCCCTGTATTTTGCTTTCATAATATTTTCTTACAATTTCAAATGGTGAGACATCTTATTGATTAGAAGAGCCTGGAAATAGATATATAAACACTTGAGCAGCAATGCATTGAATTAAAAATAACATTTGATGGAAGCCTATGTTTCATAGATTTTACGACTATGGCAAAAAATAGGACTAGTTAATATTGCAATTGGAAGAACAACTAGATTAGTTGTGACATGTATTTGCAACGCTTGCATCAAAATGGTTACTCATATGGTAATAATATACCATTTCAAATCAGAAACATATATTAGGAGGACACACATGCTCTAGGAACCATATATATATATATATATATATATATATATATATATATATATATATACAGTATATATATATATATACACTGTGTATATATATATATATATATATATATATATAAATAAATATATATATATATATATATATATATATATATATATAATTTCAATCCAGAAGGCACTCTCTGTTTAAAAATACCAAATTTATTTTGTGGTAAAGTAAATGTTTTTGGGGTCTCCCCCGTCCTCAGACCAATGAAATACATACAAAACAAATCACCCATATATAGCCAAAATACCTCCACGGTGCAATTACACTGCCGGGCTCCTGAGCGTCTAATACGGAGCCCCAGCCAGGACAAAAATGCTAAAAAAAGCAAAGTAAGTGAAAACCAACGTTAAAAACTTTCGCCTAGATTTAGAGTTTTGCGGCCAAAGGGGTGCGTTACCTACGCGTGTGTTTTTTCCCCCGCACCTTTTAAACAACGCTGGTATTTAGAGTTCTCTGAAGGGCTGCGTTAGGCTCCAAAAAGGGAGCGTACAGGCATATTTACCGCCACTGCAACTCTAAATACCAGCGTTGCGTATGGACGCGGCCAGCTTCAAAAACATGCTCATGCACGATTCCCCCATAGGAAACAATGGGGCAGTTTGAGCTGAAAAAAAAACCTAACACCTGCAAAAAAGCAGCGTTCAGCTCCTAACGCAGCCCCATTGTTTCCTATGGGGAAACACTCTCTAAGTCTGCACCTAACACCCTAACATGTACCCCGAGTCTAAACACCCCTAGCCTTACACTTATTAACCCCTAATCTGCCGCCCCCACTATCGCTGACCCCTGCATATTATTTTTAACCCCTAATTTGCTACACCGCCGCAACCTACGTTATCCCTATGTACCCCTAATCTGCTTCCCCTAACACCGCCGACCCCTATATTATATTTATTAACCCCTAATCTGCCGCCCCCAACGTCGCTGCTACCTACCTACAATTATTAACCCCTAATCTGCCGACCGGACCTCACCGCTACTCTAATAAATGTATTAACCCGTAATCTGCCTCACTCCCGCCTCAAAAACCCTATAATAAATAGTATTAACCCCTAATCTGCCCTCCCTTACATCGCCGACACCTAACTTCAAGTATTAACCCCTAATCTGCCGACCGGACCTCGCCGCTACTGTAATAAATGTATTAACCCCTAAAGCTAAGTCTAACCCTAACCCTAAAACCCCCTAAATTAAATATAATTTAAATCTAACAAAATAAAATAAATCTTATTAAATAAATTAATCCTATTTAAATCTAAATACTTACCTGTAAAATAAACCCTAATATAGCTACAATATAAATAATAATTATATTGTAGCTATTTTAGGATTAATCTTTATTTTACAGGCAACTTTGTATTTATTTTAACCAGGTACAATAGCTATTAAATAGTTAATAACTATTTAATAGTTACCTAGTTAAAATAATTACAAAATTACCTGTAAAATAAATCCTAACCTAAGTTACAATTAAACCTAACACTACACTATCAATAAATTAATTAAATAAACTACCTACAATTATCTACAATTAAATCAACTAAACTAAATTACAAAAAAATAAACACTAAATTCCAAAAAACTAAAAAAAGATTACAAGAAATTTAAACTAATTACACCTACTCTAAGCCCCCTAAAAAAAATAACAAAGCCCCCCAAAATAAAAAAATGCCCTACCCTATTCTAAAATAAAAATTTAACAGCTCTTTTACCTTACCAGCCCTTAAAAGGGCCTTTTGCGGGGCATGCCCCAAAGAAAACAGCTTTTTTGCATTTAAATAAACATACAATACCCCCCCAACATTACAACCCACCACCCACATACACCTAATCTAACCCAAACCCCCCTTAAAAAACCTAACAATAAGCCCCTGAAGATCTTCCTACCTTGTCTTCACCACGCCGGGTATCACCGATCCGTCCAGAAGAGGGCCCGAAGTCTTCATCCTATCCGGAAAGAAGAGCTCCAGAAGAGGGTCCGAAGTATTCATCCTATCCAGCAAGAAGAGGAGATCCGGACCGGCAAACATCTTCATCCAAACGGCATCTTCTATCTTCTTCCATCCGGCGCGGAGCGGGACCATCTTGAAGCAGCCGACGCGGATCCATCCTCTTCTAACGACGTCTGAATGAAGGTTCCTTCAGATTGAGCTCGCATTCTATTGGCTGATCGGAACAGCAAATAGAATGCAAGCTCAATCTGAATCGGATTGAACTTGAATCTGATTGGCTGATTCAATCAGCCAATCAGATTTTTCCTACCTTAATTCCGATTGGCTGATAGAATACTATCAGCCAATCGGAATTCGAGGGACGCCATCTTGGATGACGTCATTTAAAGGAACCTTCATTCGGACTTAGGACGTCGTTAGAAGAGGATGGATCCGCGTCGGCTGCTTCAAGATGGTCCCGCTCCGCGCCAGATGGAAGAAGATAGAAGATGCCGCTTGGATGAAGATGTTTGCCGGTCTGGATCTCCTCTTCTTGCCGGATAGGATGAAGACTTCGGACCCTCTTCTGGGCGGATCGGTGATACCCGGCGTGGTGAAGACAAGGTAGGAAGATCTTCAGGGGCTTAGTGTTAGGTTTTTTAAAGGGGGTTTGGGTTAGATTAGGGGTATGTGGGTGGTGGGTTGTAATGCTGAGGGGGGTATTGTATGTTTATTTAAATGCAAAAGAGCTGTTTTCTTTGAGGCATGCCCCGCAAAAGGCCCTTTTAAGGGCTGGTAAGGTAAAAGAGCTGTTAAATTTTTATTTTAGAATAGGGTAGGGCATTTTTTTATTTTGGGGGGCTTTGTTATTTTTTTAGGGGGCTTAGAGTAGGTGTAATTAGTTTAAAATTCTTGTAATATTTTTTTATTTTTTGTAATTTAGTGTTTGTTTTTTTTGTAATTTAGTTTAGTTGATTTAATTGTAGATAATTGTAGGTAGTTTATTTAATTAATTAATTTATTGATAGTGTAGTGTTAGGTTTAAATGTAACTTAGGTTAGGATTTATTTTACAGGTAATTTTGTAATTATTTTAACTAGGTAACTATTAAATAGTTATTAACTATGTAATAGCTATTGTACCTGGTTAATATAAATACAAAGTTGCCTGTAAAATAAATATTAATCCTAAAATAGCTACAATATAATTATTATTTATATTGTAGCTATATTAGGGTTTATTTTACAGGTAAGTATTTAGATTTAAATAGGATTAATTTATTTAATAAGATTTATTTTATTTCGTTAGATTTAAATTATATTTAATTTAGGGGGGTGTTAGGGTTAGGGTTAGACTTAGCTTTAGGGGTTAATACATTTATTAGAGTAGCAGCGAGGTCCGGTCGGCAGATTAGGGGGTTAATACTTGAAGTTAGGTGTCGGCGATGTTAGGGAGGGCAGATTAGGGGTTAATACTATTTATTATAGGGTTTTTGAGGCGGAAGTGAGGCGGATTAGGGATTAATACATTTATTATAGTAGCGGTGAGGTCCGGTCGGCAGATTAGGGGTTAATAATTGTAGGTAGGTAGCAACGACATTGGGGGGGCAGATTAGGGGGTAATAAATATTATGTAGGGGTCGGCGATGTTAGGGACAGCAGATTAGGGGTACATAGGGATAATGTAGGTTGCGGCGGTGTGCGGTCGGCAGATTAGGGGTTACATTTTTTTAAAAGAGTGGCAGCTATGTGGGGGGGCCTCGGTTTAGGGGTGCATAGGTAGTTTATGGGTGTTAGTGTACTTTAGAGCACAGTAGTTAAGAGCTTTATGAACCGGCGTTAGCCCAGAAAGCTCTTAACTCCTGGCTTTTGTCTGCGGCTGGAGTCTTGTCGTTAGATTTCTAATGCTCACTTCAGCCAAGACTCTAAATACCGGCGTTAGAAAGATCCCATTGAAAAGATAGGATACGCAATTGACATAAGGGGATCTGCGGTATGGAAAAGTCGCGGCTGGAAAGTGAGCGTTAGACCCTTACCTACAAGACTCTAAATACCAGCGGTAGACCAAAACCAGCGTTAGGACCCCCTAACGCTGGTTTTGACGGCTAAAGCAGAACTCTAAATCTAGGCGTTTGTTTCTATGTACACACATTCACTTGGCAACAGAGCTGCTAAACTCTCCAATTGATTATTGGAGAATAATCTGCCTGCTGATCTGTTAAATAGGTGCTCAGTATCGTAACATCAACTAGGTGAAACAAATACTATCCTGCTCCTTAGATACACAGTGTTATACTGATGCAGTCTTAAAGGGACATGAAACCCATTTTTTCCCCATGATTTAGAATCATTTTAAACAGCTTTCTAATTTACCTCTGTGATTACCTTGTGTCTAGGAACCTTCTTCCAGCCCCTAGATCACATGACTGTGACTGTTTATTATCTATTGTCTTAAATTTAGCATTGTTTTGTGCTAAATATTAAATAACCCCCTGTGCCTGAACACAGTGTTATCTATATGGCCCACATGTACTTTCTGTCTCTTTGTGTTGAAAAGAGATTTAAAAAGCATGTGATAAGAGGCAGCCCTCAAAGGCTTAGAAATTAGCATATGTGCCTATGTTTAGTTTAAACTAAGAATACCAAGAGAAAAAAGCAAATTTGATGATAAAAGTAAATTGGAAAGTTGATTAAAATTAAAAGTCCTATCTTAATAATGAAAGTTTAATTTATACTAGACTGCCCCTTTAACTTGGTTCAGAGCATAATAACCTATATCCATTGGACAGAACCATTCTGAGAGATAGGATCAGTTGTCTATGCTATAAATGTACTGTTATATACAACTATACTAAATTAATGTATATATACATGTATACAGAATCACTCTAATGCACACATTGTAAGCAATTATTGATTAGCTTTTTGGTTAGCTTTATGGCAAGAGAACCCATAAATTACATATATACATAAATAGACCACATATGTCAGGAAAAAAAAGCGCCAGCATATCTCCTTTTAGGGCACAGACACCAATTAACCACTACAGAAAACACTGGTAGTCCAATACTACATTCAGTCCCTTTGGATACATAGTATCCAAATTAAAGATCCACTGAGGCTCTTTCTGCAGTAGGCGCTTGGTCCTGTCACCTCCCCTCAATGGTACCGGTACATGGTCTATAATTATATACCTAAGATCAGAGACCCCATGTTTTTTACTAAAAAAATGTCTAGCCACCGGATGGTCAGACTCTCCCCTGTTGATGGCACTTTGAATGGCCGACCGGTGGTTAGGCATTCTTGTCTGGAGGTTATCCTTGGTCTTCCCAACATAGAAACTTCCACATGGGCAATGCAAAAGATAGTCAATATACTCTGTAGTACAGGTTACCGTGTGTCTAATATAGAATTTCTTGTTGGATCATGGATGTGTAAAAAAATTACTTTGTGTTAATCCACCACAGGTTGTACATCTACTACACCGGAAGCAACCTTTCTTAGTGGTACTTAACCATCTTCTGCTGGTATAGCACTCTTTGTAATCGGGTCGTAATAGGAGATCCTTCAGTGATCTTCCTCTCTTGAAACCCACCATGGGAGTGTCCATCTTCTCAAAAGGTAATGACTTATCAGAGGTCAAAATGTTCCAATGCTCTTTCAGAGTTTTTGGAAATTCAATCTTCTCAGGGGTGAAGGTAGATGTGAGGATCATCCAACTCTTCTTTCAGTCCTTTGCCACTTTATCCAATGCCTGTTGCTGTGTCATCCCAATGGTTTCAGCCAAAGCCTTTTTGGTTTGTATTCCACCGTATCCTCTCTCTTCAAACCTTTGCTGAATTGCCAACAGTTGAACCTTTTTGTTAGATTCTTCTGAATTGTTCTGCACTACCCTCTTAAACTGGGATTTTGGTAATGCCTTTTTGAGGCTGGATGGATGGCAACTTGTTACCTCCAAGAGTAAATTCCTATCCGTCTTCTTTTGAAAGAGTGTTGTGCAGAAGTAGGTTTCACCCTTGTAAATTCTTAGGTCAAGAAAGTCGATTTGTTCAACATGATGTGCTATTTTGAAATGTACCTGTGGGTTTACTTGGTTTATTTCATCAAACCATAGACAAAGCTCAGTGGCAGTGCCACCCGAGATTATAAACAGATCATCTATATACCTCTTGAATAATTTAACCCTCTTGTCTGAAAAAAGGCTGGTCTCATTAATCTCAAAATGTGCCATGAACAAATTGTCAAATGATGGGGCCACATTGGACCCCATCGCCGTGCCAGATACTTGCAGAAAAAAATCATTCTTGAACTTAAAGTAATTGTACTTCAAACAGAAATCCAGAAGTTGCATGATGGCATCAATCGGGGGTCAATGTAGGGATGTTGTAGGAGGTAATTGGAGACAGCTGTCATACCCTGTTCATGAGGGATTATTGTGTACAGACTGGTCACATCCAGTGTGACCATTATGTCATCAACTTGAAAATCAGGCCATGTCTGAAGAATTTTGTTCAATTGCATAGAATCCATTAGGAACTATGTTGTGTTGCGTATGATAGGCTGTAGAATTGAATCCACAAAGGTCGCCAATGGTTGCAGGATAGAGCCCCTTGAGGACACTATCGGTCTGACCGGTGGGCGAATAAGATTCTTATGCACCTTCGGCAAGGTATATATTACAGGAACTATTGGAAAGTCCACTTGTAAGTAGTCCCTCAGGGACTTAGTGATAACATCCTGTTGTAGGAGGCACTCCAAATAGGAATCAATCTTCAATTTGAATGATTTTGTTGGGTTGCCCAACAGCGGGCGGTAAGTATTAGCCTCTGATAATTGAGACAAAATTTCGTTCTTGTAGTCACTGTAATCCTGAAGAACCAAGGCACCCCCCTTGTCAGCCTCTCAAATCACCAATTCCTTATTCATCTGTAGCCCCTTCAGGGCTTGTCTTTCCAATCTTGACAAATTCTTTTTAGTATGCTGGTAATCAATCATACATCCTTTAACCATCCTGGAAAGGTGTTGATGCTCGAGTTATTGCTTTTGGGATCAAATTTTCCTTTTCTTCGCAATCCAATAGAATCATCATCAGAAATTCCAGCATAGGTGGTTGGTACAAACTTGAAACCCTTCTGCAATAATGACTGTTCTGAGTATGTGAGTATGTGAGCTCAAGTTCATAATGATGCTTATCGGTGTTCTTGCGAAAATTGCCTTTGCAGTCTGCCCCTTGTTCTGTTTCCTGAATCCCCCTCTGCGTTTATGTGGCCTCTGCCTCGTCCATTTTTTGACTGGGTAACCATATTCTGCGATCCAGATATTCCTTCACTGTGTACCAGGGGTATATTCTCATTGTCTGAGCTCTCTACGGTCATCAATGACCTGGGTATCATAACTTTTGTCCTCCTGTTTCTTGCATAGTGGCTCCTCTCCTGTGGACCCAGGACCCATCTGTAAATTATTTTCTCCATAAAATCAGAGGTAACTGCACCCCACTTGTTTTCTTTAAATCTGATTAGTTAATTCTCATAACTGTCCAACTGCTGTTTCAATTTATACAGCCAGGTATTATTGGGATCCTCTGTGAGTTTTGGCAGATGGGTAATTTCAAACTTCTGCAATTCAGCCTCCAGTTGTTTAAGTTGCTCACTTACCTTCTCTATCACCAAAAGCATGAGGTCAAGTGAGCAATTATTTAAAATCCCACACCATTTCATACAGAATGTTGGATTATTGCGACCAATTGTTGTTATATTTCTTATCTTGAAGCCTTTGGGTATAAAAAGTTTCCTGTGGTTCCCGGACGAATAACATCCATGTAATTTAAGATCAATCTTTTTCCTTTTCAGTTTGAACAGGTGATTAAATAATCGCTCTGGATTCTCACGTTTGGCTTGTGATGGTATCAAAGCTAATCCTGCTCACATCTTCCTCCGTAAATTGAAACACATTTGCTCCTGCAATGTAATTTTCATCATAGGTATACCTCAACTATGAGAGACAAAATGTGGAAACAAATCCAGACAATCACATTGTCTGATTTGGAAAGAATCTATTTGCAAATTATGGTGGAAAATAAGTATTTGGTCAATATCAAAAGTTCATCTCAATACTTTGTTATATCTTCCTTTGTGGGCAATGACAGAGGTCAACCGTTTTCTGTAAGTCTTCACAAGGTTGTCACACAGTGTTGCTGGTATGTTGGCCCATTCCTGCATGCAGATCTCCTCTAGAGCAGTGATGTGTTGGGGCTGTCGCTGGGCAACACGGACTTTCAACTCCCTCCAAAGGTTTTCTATGGGGTTGAGATCTGGAGACTGGCTAGGCCACTCCAGGACCTTGAAATGCTTCTTACGAATCCACTCCTTCGTTGCCCAGGCAGTGTGTTTGGGATTATTGTCATGCTGAAAGATCCAGCCATGTTTCATCTTCAATGCCCTTGCTGATTGAAGGATGTTTGCACTCAAAATCTCACGATACATGGCCCAATTCATTCTTTCATGTACACGGATCAGTTGTCCTGTTCCCTTTGCAGAGAAACAGCCCCAAAGTATGATGTTGCCACCCCCATGCTTCAAAGTAGGTATGTTGTTCTTTGGTTGCAACTCAGCATTCTCTCTCCTCCAAACACGACGAGTTGTGTTTCTACCAAACAGTTCTACTTTGGTTTCATCTGACTATATGACATTCTCCCAATCCCCTTCTGGATCATCCAAATGCTCTCTAGCATACTTCAGACGGGCCCATACATGTACTGGTTTAAGCAGGGGGACACGTCTGGCACTGCAGGATCTGAGTCCCTGGTGGCATAGTGTGTTACTGATGGTAGCCTCTGTTATGTTGGTCCCAGCTCTCTGCAGGTCATTCACTAGGTCCCCCCGTGTGGTTCTGGGATGTTTGCTCACCGTTCTTGTGATCATTTTGACCCCACGGGGTGATATCTTGCGTGGAGCCCCAGATCGAGGGAGATTATCAGTGGTTTTGTATGTCTTCCATTTTCTAATTATTGCTCCCACAGTTGATTTCTTCACCCCAAGCTGCTTGCCTATTGCAGATTCAGTCTTCCCAGCCAGCCATACATATATAGAGTATATATATATATATATATATATATATATACATATATATATAATTAAATCAGGGTTAAATATAGGAAGTTGCCTATTTTTTTTCTTGTCCTTTGCAATTTGGTGATAGCCTCTCCCTGTCCTACCACATTCTAATCCAGAATTAGCTTTGATGAGCATTCACCATAGAATCAAGGAGTAAAGTGGAAGGTGATTTGTTGGAGCTAATTCAGTGAAGCTATTGCCTTTACATAACATAAAAGCATCTTCATACACTTGTCCTCATCAGACTGATTTGTGGTCTAATGTCGGCATGTCGTTGTATGGTGCTATTTACATATGTACATACCTACACACAAACACATGCACACATATATAATGTACACATTCACATATATATATTACATACATAGAATGACAAAACTGAATTTTTATGATTCTAACAGAGTGTATCATTTTATAACACTTTCCAATTTACTTCTATTGTCAACTGCACTTCTGTCTCTTGGTATCCTTTGCTTAAAGGGACATGAAAACTTTACATTTTCTCTTTCATAATTCAGATAGAGCATGTGATTTTAAATAATTTTCCAATATATTTCTATTATCTAATTTGTTTAGTTCTCCTTGTATCCTTTGTTGAAAAGAATACCTAGGTAGGTTCAGAAGCTGCTGATTGGAGGCTGCACATATATGCTTCTTGTCATTGGCTTTCATCTTGCTCCCAGTAGTGCATTGCTGCTCCTGAACCTATGTGTAGGATTCAAATCAGCCAATAGAATGAGAGCTGCTTAAATCCTATTGGCTGATTTGAACAGCCAATATGATTTTAGCAGCTCTAATTCCTATTGGCTGATTAACATTTTTCAGCCAATAGGAATGCAAGGGATGCCATCTTGAATCGCGTACCTCGCATTGAAGATTCAGTGTACGGCGGCGAATGTATGAAGAGGATGCTCCGCACCGGATATCTTCAGGATGGACCAGCTCCGCCCCCCGGAATCAAGATAGAAGATGCCGCCTGGATGAAGATTGAAGAGGCCTTCTGAATGAAGACTTCTCTTCGCTTGGATGAGGACTTCGCCACCGGGATGAAGATTGAAGAGGCCGTCTGGATGAAGACTTCTGGCCGCCTGAATGAAGATCGTTCAAGCGGGACTTCAAAAACTGTAAGTGGATATTCGGGGGTTAGTGATAGGCTTTTTTAAAGGTTTTTTGTGTGGGTTTGGGCATGTAAAAGAGCTAAATGCCCTTTTAAGGGCAATGCCCATCCAAATGCCCTTTTCAGGGCAATGGTTAGCTTAGGTTTTTTTAGATAGTTTTTTTTATTTTGTGGGTTGGGGGGGGGGGGGTTTGTAATATTAGTGGGTCTTTGTATTTTTTTCAGGTAAAAGAGCTGTTTAACTTTGGTGATGCCCTACAAAAGGCCCTTTTAATGGCTATTGGTAGTTTATTCTAGATAAGGTTTTTTATTTTGGGGTATTAGAATAGGCATGATTTTTTATTATTATTGATAATTTGTTTGTTATTCTGTGTAATGTTTGTTTTTTTTCGTTTTGGGAGGGTTTTTATTTTTAGATTAGGGCTTGGGCAGCAAAAGAGCCAAAATGCCCTTTTAAGGGCAATGCCCATACAAATGCCCTTAAAAGGGCAATGGGTATATTAGGTTTTACTTTATTTTTATTTTTGTGGGTTTGGGTGGTGGGTGTTTGTATACTGTTAGGGGGTGTTTGTTTTTTTGTAGCAAAATAGCTGTTAACTTTAGGGCAATGACCTACAAAAGGCCCTTTTAAGGGTCCCCAAAAGGCCCTTTTAAGGGTCCCCAAAAGGCCCTTTTAAGGGCCCTTGGTAGTTTGGGGGGTGGGGGTTTGTAACTGTTAGGGGGTGTTTTATTTTCTTTTGTAAAAGGGCCCTACAAACAGCCCTTTTAAGGCCCCCAAAAGGCCCTTTTAAGGGCCCTTGGTAGTTTATTATAGATTCGGGATTTTTATTTTGGGGTGGGGTTTTTTTTATTTTTAAAAGGGTATTAGAATTGGAATTTTTTTTATTGTTTTGGATAACGTTTGTTATTTTTTGTAATGGAAGGTTTTTTATTTTATGTAATTTTAGTGTTTGTTATTTTTTGGAATGTTTTAGTGTAAGGCAGGTTAGGTTTTATTTCACAGGTAAGTTTGTATTTATTTTAACTAGGTAGTTAGTAAATAGTTAATAACTATTTACTAACTAGTCTTACCTGTAAAATAAAAATAAAACCTAAGATAGCTACAATATAACTATTAGTTATATTGTAGCTAGCTTAGATTTTATTTCACAGGTAAGTTTTTAGTTTTAAATAGGAATTATTTAGTTAATAACTGTAACTTTAGTTTAGCTCTATTTAAACTATGTTAAAGTTAAGGGGTGTTAGGGTTAGGGTTACGTTAGGTTAAGGGCTAGGTTTAGGGTTAGGCTTAGGGTTATGTTAGGGTTAGGTTTAGGGGTTAATATAGTTTAATTTAGGCTGTTGCGATGAGGGGGGCTGGCGGTTTAGGGGTTAATAGGTTTATTTAGTAGTAGTGATGTGGGAGTCCAGAGGTTTAGGGGTTAATAACTTATTTAGTTGCGGCAATGTCGGGGAGCAGCGGAATAGGGGTTAATAGATTTATTATAGTGGCGGCGATGTTGGGGTGCGGTGGAATAGGGGTTAATAACTTTAGTATAGTGGTGGCGATATCGGGAGCGGCAGATTAGGGGTTAATAGTTTTATATAGGTGGTGGCGATATCGGGGATGGCAGATTAGTGGTTAATAACATTATGTAGGTGCCGTCAATGTTGGGGGCGGCAGATTAGGGGTGCTTAGACTTGGGGTTTATGTTAGGGGGTGTTAGGGTTTAAACATAACTTTTCTTTTCCCCATAGACATCAATGGGGCTGCGTTATGGAGCTTTTCTTTCCGCAATCCACTTTTTTTAGACACCTTATCCCCATTGATGTCTATGGGGAAAGCGTGCATGAGCACGTCAAAACAGCACTTGTTTTGTGTGCGGTATGGAGCTTAAAACCCCCATATAACATGCACAACCCGGGTTTTGAAAACCTTGTAATGGCTGCGCTATAGGGGGTTTAATAACACAACTTTTCTTGCGTTCTTTAATTTCCCTATAGCGCACATAACTCGTAATCTAGGTGATGGGTATGTAATAAAATAAGGTAACGTGATTGGTCAGCATCTAACTGAAAAAACACATAGTTTATAGGAGGCCACACAATTTGAAGAATAAATTAGCATCAACAGTAATGAAGAATAGGAATCAATTAAGACAAAAAGATCTATTTGGAAATAACAGGCTTTTTTCCATATATGGTTTGTAAGGCCTGTAGGCATTCTAAAAAAAGCACAACTTTTTGTTCAAACATAAATAAGAAGGAATATAGGATTACCACCTCAATGGAAACTAGCCCTATATTACGTATATATGATTTAGTTTACATGATAAACTTTAAAGAGTGCGATGTTAGTAATTTGAAATACTTTAATTGTACAGGTATTGCCAAACTGCAAGATAAATGGAGAGGCGGAGGTCTATATAAATATTTATAGCAGCTTGAAAGTGGATTTTCAATTTATATACGCTTGCCTCTAATGGTTTGAATCTTGAGATGTATTTATCTAACTTTTTCAAATAACAGTGAGCCATTATTTATGTATCTATATATGCTTTCTCCATTCTTCTGTTTTAGCATTCAATATTGTGATGTTATGGTATATAAGTGCTAGTAGATAATACCGTTTTTTTAGGGTTATAGTTTTTTAGTTTTATAGCTCTCACAAACTTGTGTTTATTTTACTATTTTAATATTGAAGCAGCTTTTTATGGCTGTGTATATGGAGGATAAATTGTGATTTGATGAACTATATGCTGTAGAAAGAAACAATCAATATTATCCATCAATTTTGCAACGAAGTACATGACTATCATTAAAGGGACATAATACGCATATGCTAAATCACTTAAAAGTAATGCAGCATAGCTGTAAAAAGCTGACAAGAAAATATCACCTGAGCATCTTTATGTAAAAAAGGAAGATTTTACCACAAAATTTCTTGAGCTCCCCAGAAAAGTAAGTAAACAATGGCCGATCAGCATCAGCAATGCTGAGGTAATGATTTGCCTTTGCTGTGATCTCATGAGATTTCACTGAGTTTTCATGAGATTTCACTGAGTTTTCATGAGATTTCACTGAGTTTTCATGAGATTTCACTGAGTTTTCATGAGATTTCATAGAATTTACTTAAAATGAATAGGAAAATAACATGAATTGCACATTGCACACTCCCTAACTGATTGAAATAGAGCATGCAAATGTCTTATTTGCTCCCATTATCAATTTTTCTTCATTCTCTTTGTATCTTTATTTGAAGAAGCACCTGGGTAGCAAGCTCTACCCAGGGTGCTGAACCTAAAATAGGCCAGCTCCAAAACTTACATTCCTGATTTTTCAAATAAAGATACCAAGAGAAAGAAAAAAAAAATGATAATAGGAGTAAATTAGAAAATTGCTTAAAATTGCATGCTCTATTTGAATCAGGAAAAAAAAATGAATTCAGTATCCCTTTAAAGTCTCTTTACAATGGGATGTGAATACTTTGAGGTAAAATATATATTTTTTTTACATAGAGATGTTCAAATGATATTTTCTAGTCAACTTTTTACAGCTATGCTGCATCACTTTCAAGTGTTTAAACATTTGGGTATAATATCCCTTTAACACGGCTCATTATTGCGACCAGATACTAGGAACTTTCCCCTTGTTTTTCTTTCATTCAATCATAATGGTGTATTATCGTTATAAAGCAACTCCTATTATGGCTCTAATAAGTCTTGACAAAGGCTAGAGATAGCCAGTAAATTTGGTTCAGTGAGGACGTTGTATTACAACCAGGAAGCGTGAAGCACTAAGTCACAACCTGCGAGTGTAAACCAATAGATTCATTAATCCTGTAGGGGTTAGGCTACTGTATATGCATTGAGTGGCTATTTGATTGGCACCACAATATCGTGTTACGGGACTGCAAGAATCCAGGCAAGCAAGATGAATTAACACCAGCGTGGGAGGAGACCGCAACACTGCAGTTAGGTGGCTTGTGCGGCTTTCTTCTGTATTGTAAAGCGGATCTCTAGACGCCTAGAAATTGTAAGTCCCTAAATTTGGGGAAAGTCTGACACAATACAAATGGAATAGCCCAACTATGTCCAATATAACTTTGTTCATGTTCTGACTTTTTTTGCAATCCTTTGGGAACTCTGCTTATACTACAAGGGTCATGAAGTAGACTAATTAACTTCTCAGAGTGGACAAAGGATGTTTTTTTTTTATTTTATTTTTGGATTGAGAATTTATATTTTTTATATCTCATGCATGATATGGACTTTTTTAGATTTGGATCCAAGAAAGGTTTTAAACATAGTTACTTATAATACAAATAAGGTTACAAGTTGTAATAGAATAAATATTGTATTTCTTTTTAACACTATTTGCTTTTCCTAATGAGTTTGAGAGATATATATTGGAATATATATAAACTGTTGGATTTAGCCATTTGAGGCGCATACACAAAATAACTTATGGTTTGGATATCCATACAATTGAACAAAGAAAAGAGAGCATCATGTTGTGTACCCACATACACAATGATTATTTAAAGCAAAAAAGTACAATTCAACATTCTCCATAACTAGTGAAATGGTGAAAGATATTTGTTACCACAGAAGATCTGGCCTCCTCATTCATTAGTGTGACCGGTCAGATATTTTATAGACACACAAATATGGTAAATGTGAATGATATATTTCTCATATTGGATATGATGAAGATATGTGGATGACCTGAACTTCTGAAAACAGTTTTTTTTTATCCAAAACCCAGGCAAGTCTATATTTCATAAACCTTGTGCACAGCCAATGTAAAATATTTACAGTAAATAAACACATTATTAAAAATGAATATTGTATAAATATGATTTTTCCATGTTTTCATCGACTTGACAGCAAAGGGCTCCAATGCGTTTTGGGGTATTACCCGTCTTCAGATCATACAAACTGTTTTATGATCTGTTTGATGGGGGTAATACCACTGAAACGTCATTAAATACACTTGAAAATTAAGTCCGGTGAGTGCTATCCTTGGAGAGAGATATTGATTGTTTGGTAAGCACCCCGTAAGGAGAAGAGCTAAGCCCCAGTGGATTATTATATATAAACATATAGATACTTAGACATGTGTATGTATGTATCGCTAAGTTAAAGCCCTTTGCATGCCTTTTTTCACACCTGAGACCTCATATCTTTTGAGCCCTTTTTTTGTGCAATGTTATTTTGAATGTAACTGTACATTTAAATGTATTTTTGAAGTATTTTTTCCACTCTTTTGTCTTGCATTAGTGTTAACAAGAACCCTGAGGATGCGCTAACCCCATCGCTATTGCATTTACCCGTTCACATTTACTTTCAACTTATAATACGCATTCTCCTTCCGACGCGCACAAACAGCTGCGATAAACCCGATATAATTTGTGCAAAACAGTTAGCTCGCCACTCGTAATCTAGCCCTAACTGAAAAAGAAGTCACATAATGATAGGTGGAGACCCAGTGACACCTAATGAACAGGTAGAAACAATACTTATTAAAACACATGGTTAATTTATAGAAATAGTGACCTATCAGAGATGGAAGAGCCCATCTACAGGCACAAGGCTGTTCTTATGGAAATTCAGAAATGTATAGTATAAGGAGGCTAGTGAACTGATAGTAAGGAGACACCCATTTTACAAGTTCCTTTAGGCTAGTGAGACACCCATTTTACAAGTTCCTTTACCACCACATCTGGGAGGTTCTCACTCGTTCTACATTCCTGACCAATTACAAGAGCCTGCTTTATCCTGTCCAAGGTGCTCATCATTGGTTGGTAAAGTATTAATGCTTTTTCATAAAGCCTAAGGTAATTTTAACTTCAGTATCTGTGATATCAAACTAAATTAATGGTGGTTTGTTTAAACCTTTGTAGTATAAATAAGCTTTTATTCTTAACTGCAGAAAGGATGCAAACTACTTAAACAGAGAATACCGTTAATTCTCATAGGTTATTATATAATTATTATCAGTCATTTGTAGAGCTCCAACAGATTCCGCAGTGCTAAAAAACATGGGTCTAATATGCAAGGTAAGTATTATGGGAGACAAATGGATAGAGAGCCCTGGCAAGAGTTTAAGAGGTCAATTTATCAAGCTGCAGCAGACAGGGGCGAATATACACGCCCCTGTCTGCCGCAGCTCACCTCTGGTGGGCTGGGAATTCAGCATTGCACACAAGCGCTATTTTGCGCTCACGTGCAATCCCGTCCCTGCCCACGCACAGTCGCACAGCCAATCACGCATTGTCAGGAGCTGTTAATCTCCCCGGTTGGATGAGACCTGGGAGATTGAAATTTGGCATCTAAGAGGTGGCGAAAGGGTAGGGAAGACCGCTGCTTGTTAAATACGGCCCCTAAATGTTGCAAATCAGCTCTCATGAAGGTGATCTACAAGGCAGCTGGATTCGTTGGCTTACATGTTAAGGAGGTTCAGAGGGATAACTAAAGGAGGAGAGGAACTAAGATAAGAAACTGATAGTGTATATTATATACATCCCTGGACAGTAGAGTCTTTAAGAAGCGCTTAAAAGTTTAATACAAGGGGAGGGCCTTGTTGAGCGAGGCAGAGAGTTACCAAAATAGGGGCCAGTCTGGAGACGTCTTCTAGACACGAATGAGAGGAGGTGACAAGAGAGTAGGAGAGAAGGACGTCATGAGCAGAGCCAAGGGGATGGGAGGGAGAGTATCTGGAGATGACGTGAGAGATATTCATTTGCGCCTAGATTACGAGTCTTGCGCTAGCCTTAAAAAGCAGCATTGAGAGGTCCCAACGCTGCTTTTTAACGCCCGCTGGTATTACGAGTCTTGCAGGTACAGGTGTACCGCTCACTTTTTTTCCGCGACTCGAGCATACCGCAAATCCCCTTACATCAATTGCGTATCCTATCTTTTTAATGGGATTTTCCTAACGCCGGTATTACGAGTCTTGGAGAAAGTGAGTGGTACACCCTCTGTCAAGACTCCTACCGCATTAAAAAGTCAGTAACGCCGTAACATAAAACTCTTAACTAAAGTGCTAAAAAGTACACTTACACCCATAAACTACCTATTAACCCCTAAACCGAGCCCCCCCCCCACATCGCAAACAGTTAACTAAAGTTTTTAACCCCTAATCTGCCGACCGGACATCGTTGACACTTCAATAAATATATTAACCCCTAAAATCACTCCCGCCTCACAAACACTAGTTAAATTTTATTAACCCCTAATCTGCCGTCCCTAACATCGCAGACACCTACCTACATTTATTAACCCCTAATCTGTCGCCCACAATGTCGCCACCACTATATTAAATCTATTAACCCGTAAATCTAAGTCTAACCCTAATACCCCCTAACTTAAATATAATTTAAATAAAACTAAATAAAATTACTACTATTAAATAAATTATTCCTATTTAAAACTAAATACTTACCTGTAAAATAAACCCTAAGCTAGGTACAATATAACTAATAGTTACATTGTAGCTAGCTTAGGGTTTTTTTTTATTTTACAGGCAACTTTGTATTTATTTTAAATAGGTAGAATAGTTATTAAATAGTTATTAACTATTTAATAACTACCTAGTTAAAATAAAGACAAATTTACCTGTAAAATAAAACCTAACCTAAATTACAATTACACCTAACACTACACTATAATTAAAATAATTTCCTAAATTAACTACAATAAAATTAAATAAACTAAAGTACAAACCCCCCCACTAAATTACAGAAAAGAAAAAAAATTACAAGAATTTTAAACTAATTACACCTAATCTAATCCCCCTAATAAAATAAAAAAAGCCCCCCAAAATAATAAAAATCCCTACCCTATACTAAATTACAAATAGCCCTTAAAAGGGCTTTTTGCGGGGCATTGCCCCAAAGTAATCAGCTCTTTTACCTGTAAAAAAAAATACAATACCCCCCCAACATTAAAACCCACCACCCACACACCCAACCCTACTCTAAAACCCACCCAATCCCCCCTTAATAAAACCTAACACTAACCCCTTGAAAATCACAGCTACCTTGAGATGTCTTCACCCAGCCGGGCACAAGTGGTCCTCCAGAGAGGTAGAAGTCTTCATCCGATCCGGGCAGAAGAGGACCTCCAGAGGGGCAGAAGTCTTCATCCAGGCAGCATCTTCTATCTTCATCCATCCGGAGCGGAGCGGGTCCATCTTCAAGCCAGGCGATGCAGAGAATCCTCTTCTTCCGACGACTCCCGACGAATGAAGGTTCCTTTAAATTACGTCATCCAAGATGGGGTCCCTTGAATTCCGATTGGCTGATAGGATTCTATCAGCCAATCGGAATTAAGGTAGGAAAAATCCTATTGGCTGATCCAATCAGCCAATAGAATTGAGCTCGCATTCTATTGGCTGATTGGAACAGCCAATAGAATGCAAGCTCAATGCTATTGGCTGATTGGATCAGCCAATAGGATTGAACTTCAATTCTATTGGCTGATTGGATCAGCCAATAGGATTTTTCCTACCTTAATTCCGCTTGGCTGATAGGATTTTATCAGCCAATCGGAATTCAAGGGATGCCATCTTGGATGACGTCATTTAAAGGAACCTTCATTCGTCAGGAGTCGTTGGAAGAAGAGGATGCTCTGCTTTGACTGGCTTGAAGATGGACCCGCTCCGCTCTGGATGGATGAAGATAGAAGATGCCGCCTGGATGAAGACTTCTGCCCATCTGGAGGTCCTCTTCTGCCCGGATAGGATGAAGACTTCTGCCCCTCTGGAGGACCACTTGTGCCTGGCTGGGTGAAGACGTCTCAAGGTAGGGTGATCTTCAAGGGGTTAGTGTTACGTTTTATTAAGGGGGGATTGGGTGGGTTTTAGAGTAGGGATGGGTGTGTGGGTGGTGGGTTTTAATGTTGGGGGGGTATTGTAATTTTTTTACAGGTAAAAAAGAGCTGATTACTTTGGGGCAATGCCCCGCAAAAAGCCCTTTTAAGGGCTATTTGTAATTTAGTATAGGGTAGGGATTTTTATTATTTTGGGGGGCTTTTTTTATTTTATTAGGGGGATTAGATTAGGTGTAATTAGTTTAAAATTCTTGTAATTATTATTATTATTATTATTTTTATTTAAATTTTTTATTGAGATATTCAAAAAGACAACAAGTGTGTACAAAATAGTGCATAATAAACAGATAGCAAAACAGGGAAAAGTATGTTCAAGTCCTTTGAGCAAAACATTGTTCCGCTCTTATCTAGCCAGATGAAGTTGTCCATTACATCAGAGAACTCAATTAATGAGAGAGATATAAACTTAGTATCAAAGTGAAAAGTTAAATCAAAATCTCTCAAATAGCAAGTAATTTTTCAATAAAGTTTAACATATTAGAATACAAACTCACAGTGTCCTGGTTGAGACTAAAGGGAGCACAGCTCAACCAGATTAAGATAGAGAAATTAAAGAAGAGAGAGAAGGAACAGAAGGAATTAGAAGGGGGAAGAGAGGAGGGAAAAAAAAAAAAGAAAAAAAAAGGTAAAAGGGGGAGGGAGAGGGGTTCCATCAACAGCCTCTTTCATGTGGCTCCCTCTTCCAGAGCCCAAGTCAAATCTGCCTGTTCCACATCACCAACATCAACTCGTGAACCTCCAGGGTGTGTGTTTTTAAATAATGATATCTCTCCAGGGAGAGAAGATCAGTAACAGACTCTCTCCAGTCGCCAGTGGTAGGAGCGGTCTGGGACTTCCAGAGCTTCGGAATAAGCTTCTTAGCCGCTGTCAACATGATCAGCAGAAGTGGGAGTTTGCCCGTTCCGGGCAATTTAGGAAGTGAGACAAACAGTAAAACTTTCGGGTCCAACGAGACCTGTGCTCCCAATATCTCCGACATCTCCAACAAAACATCTCTCCAGAATTCGCCAAGTGGGGGGCAAGCCCACCATATATGGAGGAGAGTGCCCTCACCTCCGCAACCCCTCCAGCAGGTGTTAGTACACGAAGGGTATATTTTTTTCAGCCGAGACGGGGTCAGGTACCATCTGCACAAGAGTTTTAAATGGATTTCTTGGATCGTTGCCGAGACCGAAGATCTTTTGGTCATACGGAATGCTTGATGCCAAGATTCATCCTCAATAGTGCAGTTTAGTTCCCTCGTCCACGAGTATATGAAGGAAGGGAGTGATTGTGAATCAGGTTTGTTAATGATTTTATAGAGTTTTGAGATCAGATGGGTCGGAGCCGTCTGCGAAACGCAGAGGTCTTCAAAAGGTGTTAATTTTCTGCCAAAATCATCTCTATGTGTGTGATGGGAGATAAAATGTATCAATTGATGATAATGAAGCCAAGAGGAGAAAATCCCCTTGTGGGCTTCTGCCATGTCGGAGTGTGTACGAAGCTTTCCCTCCACCGTGACAAAGGACATCGTCCCTGTTTGAAGATTATATGGTTGTAGCCTGGAGAAACCTAGGCGATAAAAGGGAAGATCGGGGTGTTCAATGATAGGGGTAAGTGGGGCGTGTTGGGAAGAGATGTGTGTAGATGTGGCTAAAATTTTGTCCCAGTCCGCAAGGACACCCGCCGTGATATGGTAATTATTAATGAGCTTGGGTCTCCTCTGGTGGGCCATCCATCCCAGTGTGGCCATATTATTTACTTTATATATTTGCCTGTCAATGTTAATCCATGCCTTACCATTAGAATTATGGGCCCATTCCACCATAACCCGGAGAGAGATAGCTAATTTGTATTTTTCCAAGCTGGGGACCCCCAAGCCTCCCT
This sequence comes from Bombina bombina, assembly GCF_027579735.1. NCBI lineage: Eukaryota > Metazoa > Chordata > Amphibia > Anura > Bombinatoridae > Bombina > Bombina bombina. The sequence continues at coordinate 196,847,713 of NC_069503.1, read as the reverse complement.
CATCTCTAGGGAGGTACATAGTTCTCCTGGGAACCCTAGGTTTAGTTCTATCCCAGATATATTGATCAAAGGCTTTTTGTAACTGAGGGACATATCCCTCAGGGAGCGGGACAGGGAGAGCCTGGAACAAGTAAAGTAAACGTGGCAGGATGTTCATCTTAAGCACTCCAATTCTTCCCAGCCAAGACAGTTTCTTACTCTTCCAGGAGGACAAGTCCCTGACGATATCCTTTTTTAGGGCATCATAGTTAAATTTAAATAGGTCTGACGCATTTGGGGAGAGAAAAATTCCCAAGTATTTCAATTTATTGCGTGCTATGGGGATGCTATACTTGTTACTCAGCTGAGCTATACAATTCGGGTCAGTGTTTATATTAAGAAATTCAGATTTGGAAAAATTCAACTGGAAGTTAGAGATCTTACTATAATTGCCCATTTCCAGAAGCAAGGTGGGGACAGATGTTTCCGCCGCTGTCAGTGTAAACAGCGCATCATCTGCATACAGGGCTTGTTTATGTTCCGATCCTCCTATCACCAATCCCCTAATCTCTGCATTATTTCTGATCTTTTGAGCCAACACCTCCATAGATATAGCAAAAAGAAGGGGAGACAGGGGGCACCCCTGCCTGGTGCCGTTAGTTATATCGAATGCGTCTGAAAGGACACCGTTGGCTGCAATTCTAGCATTAGGGCATGAGTACAGAGCCATAGCCATATTAAGAAAGGGTTTACGAATGCCCATCTCCACCATGGACCTCTGCAGAAAAGACCACCGAACCCGGTCGAAGGCCTTCTCCGCATCGGTCGCCAGGAGGACCAGTGGAGTATGTGTCAGTTTTGCATGGTTGATTAGATGTAGAACCTTAATGGTATTATCCCGGGCTTCCCTTCCCGGGTCAAAGCCGACCTGATCCGTATTAATTAATGTAGGTAAGTATTTATTTAGTCTATTGGCCAAAACCTTAGCCAATAGTTTCATGTTCCGAATTGATAAGGGAGATGGGTCTAAAATGTTCGGGACGAGTTGCAATTTTGCCAGCTTTTGGGATAACAGTTATATGGGCCTCCAGAAGAGACCTCGATAGAATAGGGTTAGTCTGTAGATTATTAAATAAATGTAGTAAATGGGGGGCCAGAATTGAATGGAATCTTTTAAAGTAACCGGATGTAAATCCATCTGGTCCTAGGCACTTGCCCGCTGGGGAGTCTTTTATAGCCTGTGTAATTATTATTATTTTTTTCTGTAATTTAATCTGTTTTTTTTCCGTACTTTAGTTTATTTAATTTAATTGTAGTTAATTGTAGTTAATTTAGGAAATTATTTTAATTATAGTGTAGTGTTAGGTGTAATTGTAAGTTAGGTTAGGTTTTATTTTACAGGTAAATTTGTCTTTATTTCAACTAGGGTAGCTATTAAATAGTTAATAACTATTTAATAACTATTCTACCTAGTTAAAATAAATACAAAGTTGCCTGTAAAATAAAAATAAACCCTAAGCTAGCTACAATGTAACTATTAGTTATATTGTAGCTAGCTTAGGGTTTATTTTATAGGTAAGTATTTAGTTTTAAATAGGAATAATTTATTTAATTGTAGTTATTTTATTTATATTTATTTAAATTATATTTAAGTTAGGGGGGTGTTAGGGTTAGACAGGTTTAGGGGTTAATAACTTTATTTTAGTGGCGGCGACGTTGGCGACGGCAGATTAGGGGTTAATACATTTAATATAGTTGCAGCGACATTGGGGGGGCAGAATAGGGGTTAATAACTATAATGTAGGTGGCGGCGGTGTCCGGAGCGATAGAGAAGGGGTTAATAATATTATGCAGGTGTCGGCGATGTCGCTGACGGCAGATTAGGGGTTAATAAGTGTAAGATTAGTGGTGTTTAGACTCAGGGTTCATGTTAGGGTGTTAGGTGTAGACATAAATTTTCTTTCCCCATAGGAATCAATGGGGCTGCGTTAGGAGCTGAACGCTGCTTTTTTGCAGGCGTTAGGTTTTTTTCAGCCGATTCTGCCCCATTGATTCCTATGGGGAAATCGTGCACGAGCACGTTTAGCCAGCTCACCGCTACCGTAAGCAGCGCTGGTATTGAGGTGAGATGTGGAGCTAAATTTTGCTCTCCTCTAACTTTTTAGAGGCTAACGCCGGGTTGAAAAAAACCTGTAATACCAGCGTTGTTTGTAGGTGAGTGGTGAGCTGAAACTGAGCTTTAGCAGCGCACGGTCTTACCGATAAAACTCGTAATCTAGGTGTTGGTTTGCATAGAATGGTACTTAATGTGGACTTATTGATATATTTGGGCTATGTACATTAGTTAATAGTAGACCTAGTGTAGCAGATAGAATTATATTGTTCCAAAAGGACCCAAATATTATTAAAATAAAGTAAACATACAGACTTGGTAACTGTGCATTGGGCAAAGTAAGCTAAATTTGCTCATTTCAATTTTATTGTTTGGTAAATGGTCTGATTATCTTTGTTTCAAGATTTAAAAGAAATGTAATTTTAACTGAATCTTTTCATGAAAATTGTAATAATATCAATTAATTTGCAGATTTATTAATAAAATTGTTAACCTTGCATAGTTGTATAGGTTATGACCTAAATATGTATAGCTTAGAGGAGAGAAGGGAAAGAGGTGATATGATAGCAACTTTCAAGTACATTAAAGGGTTTAGTAAAACTGAGGCTGTGGGTATTTTACATAAAATGGAAAATTCAAGAACAAGGGGTCATGATCTCAAGCTAAAGGGTAGTAGATTCAGGAGTAATTTGAGGAAGCACTTCTTTACAGAAAGAGTGATTGATTTATGGAATAAACTTCCTCAAGAGGTAGTAGCAACAAACACTGTGGGGGACTTTAAAAATGCATGGGACAAGCATAGGGCTATCCTACGAACTAGATAAGTTTATACTGTTAGGTAAGGTCGGGCAGACTTGCTGGGCCTATGGCTCTTATCTGCCGTCAATATCTATGTTTCTATGTTATCTAGTATCTCCTAATATTTGCTAACATGACTATTGTTAACCACTTAAATTATATTATATTGGTTGTCTGTGGTTGCATCTAATCTGTTATTGGTATTAAAACATTAAGTAAAAATAGTTTTGATAGTTTGCTAATTTGTAATTGATTTGTTAACAATTTGTAGATTTTATTTATGTTATTAAATTCTTCAATTTCAACCATTGTGTCTTAATTGTGCTGTAAGTAAGACTGAATGTATATGCCAAATATAATCTAAAATAATTTAGGAATCATAATACTTAATATTGATCAATTATGGTCACTCCTGTTATCCAGTGACTAGCATTGGTCAATATTAATAAATATAATTTATTAAGTATTTCAAATATTTCAACAGACCTCAACATTGTATGCTGGATAGATACTTTGGAACAGTCAGCTGGGCAGCTTTTGCCCTTATCTCTAGCGGGAAATGTGTCCCAACATGGTTCTTGCACAAGACATTTGGCACCTGGAGGTGTAGAATTTCTGTGATTTTAATACTTGTGTTCCCTTTTATATGAGACACACTATACAAGTATATACACTATGTGGCACCCTCTTGTATTATTGATATGTTCAGAAAAAAAGCATCCTAAAAAATATGAGCGAGTAGATATTACAAGTAGCGTATATTTAATATATTTATATATTAAATATTGTATATATTTAATATTGTGATGATTAATTATATAAAATTTCATTAAATGTGTTTTATTTTTAGTAAACAAAAATAAAATATGATTAATAATGAGTTTGAAAGTTAAAATTTAATATTGTTTCTTTTTGATTTTTAAGAAATTATACTGCACAAATATGTGCAAGTTTTAACTGTTAGTGCACCATTGTCATACTTTGGAAGTAGTTTTGGAAGTTAAAGGGCCATGATACCCAAATGTTGAAACACGTGAAAGTGATGCAGCATAGCTGTAAAAAGCTGACTAGAAAATATTACCTGAACATCTCTTAGTAAAAAAGAAAGATATTTTACCTCAAAATGTCCTAGGTATTCAAACCCCACTGCAAAGGACTTTAAGCAGCAAATCAGTATGTCTGTCCTGGGACAGGCAAGGGAGTGAGCCTCGTGCAAACTCATGTTATTTCCCTATTCAGTTTAAGGAAGTTTACTATGAAATCTCATTAGAGTTAAGTGAAATCTCATGAGATCACAGTAAAAGAGTTTATGGGCGCCATGTACTAAGGCATCAATTTTTTCGCACAGACCGTATCGAAATAACCCGCCGGCATTCGCACCATGCGGATGGCACTTCGTTACATGAATGTACTAAAAACCAAGCCGTAAAATTTCGCGTCTATTGTGTGTCGAAGACAATCGGATTATTGATAACTTTGAAGCTTCGTTCGGCGCGAAAGAGCAAAGTTAAGAAGCAGTCTGCGACCTGATTGGTTTAGTTCTTTACCCACGTGACGATCTAGGTGTCATAATCGCCAGACAAGCGGCAACGTCTGGCTGCTGACATGTATAAGAATGTGCATTTTCCCACAAATCTTAGAATATTGTTTATTTACTTTTCGGTATTCACTTTGACAAGATGGCTTGCTCCGGAGATTCTGCTACTTCTAAGAAGACTCGCAACCCTAACCTCGCATCAACAGAATGTTGTACTTGTTGATCTAGTTCTCTGGATGGTTTGACTGCAACATGGGTGCAATCGATGGCTCCAAGTACATTGGGCATTCCGGCCATTCTATAAAAATTAGACTTCACAGATTGCCACTCTTCTGGAGTCGATGGAAGGCACACGTACCTTGGAAAGACGACCATCAAAGCATCAATAACTTTGGTTAGGTGCCTCGAAAAAGCAGACTGGCTGATGCCAATTATAACGCTAGACACAGCTTGGAATGAACCGGTGGCAAAAAAGTGTAAGGCTGCCAACAGTTTTAATAGTCCGGGTATGGCTTGTGAACGCGCTGTCATTGGTTCAAGGTATTCTGCTATTTCATTGTAAAGTTGCATAATAGCTTCTCTGTCCAAACGGAATCTCTGGATAATCTCTCGATCAGAAATGCTTTCCAAACCCATACGTGGAAGGAAAACTCTAGGGACTCTAATTCTTCTACCTCTCCTTCTTTGCAAGTTGTTAACCGGTGCCTGTATAGCCCTTCTTCCTCGTAATTGAATTAATCGGAAAAGAAACATGTGTAAAAGTGCCTCCATCTTCATTCAATGATCCAAAAAACAATAATGCTACAATAGTAGTCTAGTCCTTTCACTTAAGTACTTCTACCTGGCGTCAGGTTGATACCCCCTATAGTTTTCTATTGTATTAGCTACCTAAATGGTCGCGAAGCAAATCACGCGAAGTTACAGTGAAAGTTGGAGCGGGCGGATTAGTTGTAACATTCATAATTTCCGATTACAGCAAATTTACGTGCGATCGAACATGTAGTAAGTGGAAAAAGGCTTCGGAACGATGAGTTGAGTAAAATTACGATCGCTGATGAAAATAGTGGTTTTTCGAGCAGATCGCAGATTGATACATACGAGAAGCAGATCGTGAGCGAATTTTGACGCGGAAATACAGACGGACGGTCACTTCAAAGCTTAGTACATGGCGCCCTATGACCCCAGCACTGTTGATGCTGATTGGCTGCAATTCATTTCTTCATTTTTTTTACCTGTAGCAGCTGAGTATAACTTTTTACAAAGGACTTACTCTGTAGCAGCTGAGTATAACTTTTTACAAAGGACTTACTCTGGTGAGCTGAGGAAATTGTGAGGTAAAATATCTTCCTTTTTTACCTAGAGATTCTCAGGTGATATTTTCCTGTCAGCTTTTTACAGTTATACTGCATCAGTTTCAAGTGATTTAGCGTATGAGTATTATGTCCCTTTAATTCGCTTCACCTGTCTTTTCAAGTATTTTATTAGTCGATGTTCCAGCTATTCCCTAAAGTTGGGTAAGGTGCCCAAATATTAATATCTCACACATCAAAACGAGAACAGCTAGCAATATGAGGAAACAATAATTACAACGGTGACACTACAGAAACGCACATGCAAAATGTTTTATGTAAATGTAATTGTTTACATGTGTATTTTCTTAGGAAAAATAGTCCCACTGTATAGGACAAAAGGTATCTTCAGGGGCTGGCAGTAAGCATTCTGGGGCCGTGGTCATGATTTGTCACCGCTTCAGCCCATGCTGAATTCATAAAGATTCTATTGCCCCTGTAAAGTAGTTCATATTGTCATGTGTCGCTATTTTCAAAGATGATAAGATTGTCACATTTTTATTTTATTTTTATTTAACTCTTTCTAATTCTTCTTTTATGCATATGTTAGCGTGGCCGGTTTTACAGAGGGATTTCTTATTTTTGTTTTTATTTTTATTTTCTGTACGGGTTTGAATGTGTTTTTGTGATATTGCCAGCATCCTTCACAGTGAGACTAGTTCTCTGCATCAAGAAGTGAATGGTTACGCAATAGATGCTAATTATTAAGGAGTGTAAGTCATAACTCATGGAGGTGGATAAAAAATCTTTATGAGTTCTACCATTTCGAGTAGTGATGCTGAGGCATTTTGTTTCTGCAAGTTAGTTTCCTGAACTGGTTTTATTAACCCCTTAATGACAACTGACGTACCAGGTACGTCATGCAAAAACTAACAGTTAATGACAATGGACGTACCTAGGGTTGCCACCTCAGCCATGTTTTCCTGGACACTTATGAGTTACACATGCTGCAGGGTGTTCATGGAGCAACATGTATTGTGTTTCTGGACAGCACTATTCATATTCCTCCCTGCACACCCTGCAGCATGTGTAACTTATATGTGTTCTGTATTTTAAGGGACGGGTGGCAACCCTAGACGTACCTGGTATGTCAGTTGTCTAACAGAGTGCTGGAAGTGATCACAATCGCTTCCAGCAGCTCTGAGGGTATTGCAGTGATGCCTCAATATGGAGGCATCCTGCAATACCCCTTTACAAGCCTCCGATGCAGAGAGAGCCACTCTGTGAGTGTGCACGAGGCGCGTGTGCACGAGACGCGCGCATGTACACATGCACGTGCGCGCGCGCATTAGCCACACTGACACCAATGAGGGCAGAAAGCCAGGGAAAGGTAAAAAATTTTTTGCAAATATAAATGGATCTGGGAGGGGGAGGGGGTGGGGGTATTGTGGAGGGGCTGCTACACTACAGAAATAGTTAATTAAAAAATAAAATAAAAATACTTTGTTTTTTGGGGCCAAAGTGGGTACTGGCAGACAGCTGCCAGTACCCAAGATGGCAGTAATTAGGTAGGGGAGAGGGTTAGAGAGCTGGAGAGGGGATCAGGGAGGTTGGGGCTAAGGCAGGGGTCCATCCCAGCTAAAAGATTTTATTATTTTTATTTAATAAAAAAAAAAAAACTCTTATTTAGTACTGGCAGACTTTCTGCCAGTACTTAAGATGGCGGTAACAATTGTGGGGTGGGGGAGGGAAGAGAGCTGTTTGGGAGGGATCAGGGGGTGGGATGTGTCAGGTGGGAGGCTGATCTCTAAAATTAACCCTGCAAGCTCCCTACAAGCTACCTAATTTAACCCCTTCACTGCTGGGCATAATTCACTTGTGGTGCGCAGCAGCATTTAGCGGCCTTCTAATTACCAAAAAGCAACGCCAAAGCCATATAAGTCTGCTATTTCTGAACAAAGGGGATCCCAGAGAAGCTTTTACAACAATTTCTGCCATAATAGCACAAGCTGTTTGTAAATTATTTCAGTGAGAAACCTAAAATTGTGAAAAATTTAAAGTTTTTTTTTTTATTTGCTCGCATTTGGCGGTGAAATGGTGGCATAAAATATACCAAAATGGGCCTAGATCAATACTTGGGGTTGTCTACTACACTACACTAAAGCTAAAATTAACCCTACAAGCTCCCTACAAGCTCCCTAGTTAACCTCTTCACTCCTGGGCATTAAACACGTGTGGTGCGCAGCAGCATTTAGCGGCCTTCTAATTACCAAAAAGCAACCCCAAAGCCATATAAGTCTGTTATTTCTGAAAAAGGGGATCCCAGAGAAGCATTTACAACCATTTGTGCCATAAATGCATAAGCTGTTTGTAAATAATTTCAGTGGGAAACCTAAAGTTTGTGACAAAATTTGTGAAAAAGTTAACTTTTTTTTTTTTTTATCGCATTTGGCGGTGAAATGGTGGCATGAAATATACCAAAATGGGCCTAGATCAATACTTTGGGTTGTCTTCTAAAAAAAAATATAATCATGTCAAGGGATATTCAGGTATTCCTGACAGATATCAGGGTTCCAATGTAACTAGCGCTAATTTTGAAAAAAAGTGGTTTGGAAATAGCAAAGTGCTACTTGTATTTATTGCCCCATAAATTGCACAAAAAGCAAAGAATGTGTAAACATTGGGTATTTCTAAACTCAGGACAAAATTTAGAAACTATTTAGCATGGGTGTTTTTTGGTGATTGTAGATGTGTAACAGATTTTGGGGGTCAAAGTTAGAAAAAGTGTGTTTTTTTCCATTTTTTCTTCATATTTTATCTTTTTTTTTAGTAAATTATAAGATATGATGAAAATAATTGTATCTTTAGAAAGTCCATTTAATGGCGAGAAAAACGGTATATAATATGTGTGGGTACAGTAAATGAGTAAGAGGAAAATTACAGCTAAACACAAACACTGCAGAAATGTAAAAATAGCCATTGTCATTAAGGGTAAGAAAATTGAAAAATGGTCCAGTCATTAAGGGGTTAAAGGGACACTAAACTGCTGGGAACAACTACAATAGCATGGCTCCTACTCACTGTGGTATTGTTTTTCCTCTTGCAGCTCTACCTCTCTTTAAAGGGACAGTCTACACCTTAGTCATCTTAAAGTCTTAATTTAGATAAAACTACAAATAGCCTCCTACACCCCTTTCTTTATCATGCAGCAGAAACAGTGAACAATATATTTTAAAATGAATATTGTCTCTGGTCACTTTGAAATGGCTGCCAAGCTCTGCCCACGGATGACATCACAATCTAGGCTACATCTATGCACTCTGCTGAATAGCATTGACAGTCTGTTGAATCCAATTAGTGAGTCTTTTGTAACTAGTTAAGCCTTTAATGCAGCCCAGATCATGATGTCATCAGTGGGCGGAGCTTGGCAGCCATTTCAAAATGACCAGAAACAATATTCATTTTAAAATAACTTTTTTACTGTTACTGCTGCATGATATAGAAAAGGGTGCAGGAGGATATTTGCATCTTAATCTAAATTAAGACTTTAAGATAACTACGGTGCAAACTGTCCCTTTAACCCTTTGAGTGCTAATGACGGCTCTGAGCCGTCACAGAGTTTCTCACTCTGGTGCTAATGACGGCTCAGAGCCGTCATGAGCACTCTCCCACCTTGAGGGAGATCTGGGGGCTCCTTACTGCTGCTACCCCAGCGATCGTGCCTGTAGAGTGACAGGCATCGCCGGGGCTTCATGTGATGTGCGGTGACGTCACGCACAATTACGTGATGATGTCACCGCGCAACTTTATTTATACTTAACAATGTTAAGTATAGGAGGAGGGGGCATGCTGCTTAGAAGCCTGTATCTCAGGCATCTAAGCAGCTACAGACCCCCAAGACCCACTGTTGGAAAGGTAATTGCCTAACCTTTCCAACAGTGTAAAATAATAATTCAAAATCAAAAAATATTAGCACCCAGGTGGGAAATGGCTTAGCAGCCAAAGGGTTAAAGACATTCTAATATTTAAACTTTTTACTGGTGCCGGTTAATGAAGTTCTGCATCTTGACACTGGGCGCAGCCAATTTGTAGCTTAAAGGAATATTAAACCCCCCCAAAAAAAAATTGCGATTCAGACAGAGCAAACCATTTAATTTTTTTTTTACTTCTATTATCAAATTTGCTCCATTTCCATGATATTCTGTGTTGAAGAGATACCTAGGTAGGCATCTGGAACACTACATGGCAGGAAATAGTGCTGCCATCTAGTGTTCTTGCAAATGGGTAACATTCTTGCAAAACTGCTGCCATATAGTGCTCCAGAAATAGGCTGGCTCCTAAACATACATCCCTACTTTTCAATAAAAGATACAAAAAGAGCGAAGAAAATTTGATAATAGAATTAAATTAGAACTTTTTTTTAAAATTGCATGCTCTATCTGAATCATGTAAGGAAAAGAAAATTGGGTTTCATATCCCTATAAGTAACCTTCCACCTTGTGACAGAAGCGGTGCACATTCACATATAAGTGACAATGGTCCAGATTACGAGTGGTGCGCTAACAGTTATGCGCGAATGATATTATGTTTATCGTGGCTGTTTGCGTACATCGGATGTAGCGCTTGTATTGCAAGTTGAATTGAAGCTAACTTGCGTCGGGATAGCGTGACCTCAGAGCTCTGGTTAACTGTTTTGCAAAAAACCAGTGTCACAAAACACATCAAAAATACATTTAAAAGTACAGTTGCTCTCATAATAACACTATCTAATATAAAATATTAAAATATTGCACAAAAAATGTATAAGGGCTAAAAGATATGAGGTCTCAGGTGTTAGAAGAAAAAAAGTCGAAGAGCTTTAACATTGAAATACATACAGATACATGTCTAAATATGTATATGTATATTTATGTATTTATATGTGTATATTTGTATTTACAGACATATATACCCATATAAACACATGAATACATATGTACACACATAGACATATATAGAAGTGCATTGGAGCCCTTTGTAGTCAAGTAGATGAAAACATGTAAAAGCATAATTATGCAATATTCATATTTAATAAAGTGCTATACTGTGTATTTACTGTAAATATGTCACATTAAAATGTTGCACATATCAGAATATGTTCTATGTATTTTTAAATAGATATTCCTATAAATATCTGTATGTATCTATGTCTATATATACAGGGAGTGCAGAATTATTAGGCAAATGAGTATTTTGACCACATCATCCTCTTTATGCATGTTGTCTTACTCCAAGCTGTATAGGCTTGAAAGCCTACTACCAATTAAGCATATTAGGTGATGTGCATCTCTGTAATGAGAAGGGGTGTGGTCTAATGACATCAACACCCTATATCTGGTGTGTATAATTATTAGGCAACTTCCTTTCCTTTGGCAAAATGGGTCAAAAGAAGGACTTGACAGGCTCAGAAAAGTCAAAAATAGTGAGATATCTTGCAGAGGGATGCAGCACTCTTAAAATTACAAAGCTTCTGAAGCGTGATCATCGAACAATCAAGCGTTTCATTCAAAATAGTCAACAGGGTCGCAAGAAGCGTGTGGAAAAACCTTGGTGCAAAATAACTGCCCATGAACTGAGAAAAGTCAAGCGTGCAGCTGCCAAGATGCCACTTACCACCAGTTTAGCCATATTTCAGAGCTGCAACATCACTGGAGTGCCCAAAAGCACAAGGTGTGCAATACTCAGAGACATGGCCAATGTAAGAAAGGCTGAAAGACGACCACAACTGAACAAGACACACAAGCTGAAACGTCAAGACTGGGCCAAGAAATATCTCAAGACTGATTTTTCTAAGGTTTTATGGACTGATGAAATGAGAGTGAGCCTTGATGGGCCAGATGGATGGGCCCGTGGCTGGATTGGTAAAGGGCAGAGAGCTTCAGTCCGACTCAGACGCCAGCAAGGTGGAGGTGGAGTACTGGTTTGGGCTGGTATCATCAAAGATGAGCTTGTGGGGCCTTTTCGGGTTGAGGATGGAGTCAAGCTCAACTCCCAGTCCTACTGCCAGTATCTGGAAGACACCTTCTTCAAGCAGTGGTACAGGAAGAAGTCTGCATCCTTCAAGAAAAACATGATTTTCATGCAGGACAATGCTCCATCACACGCGTCCAAGTACTCCACAGCGTGGCTGGCAAGAAAGGGTATAAAAGAAGAAAATCTAATGACATGGCCTCCTTGTTCACCTGATCTGAACCCCATTGAGAACCTGTGGTCCATCATCAAATGTGAGATTTACAAGGAGGGAAAACAGTACACCTCTCTGAACAGTGTCTGGGAGGCTGTGGTTGCTGCTGCACGCAATGTTGATGGTGAACAGATCAAAACACTGACAGAATCCATGGATGGCAGGCTTTTGAGTGTCCTTGCAAAGAAAGGTGGCTATATTGGTCACTGATTTGTTTTTGTTTTGTTTTTGAATGTCAGAAATGTATATTTGTGAATGTTGAGATGTTATATTGGTTTCACTGGTAAAAATAAATAATTGAAATGGGTATATATTTGTTTTTTGTTAAGTTGCCTAATAATTATGCACAGTAATAGTCACCTGCACACACAGATATCCCTCTAAAATAGCTATAACTAAGAACAAACTAAAAACTACTTCCAAAACTATTCAGCTTTGATATTAATGAGTTTTTTGGGTTCATTGAGAACATGGTTGTTGTTCAATAATAAAATTAATCCTCAAAAATACAACTTGCCTAATAATTCTGCACTCCCTGTATGTATATATATATATATATATATATATATATATATATATATATATATATATATATATACTGTATATATATTTAAGATATATGTAGAAATATGTATTTATTAATAAATAGAACATATTCTGCTATGTGAAGAACATTGGAATGTGAAATATTAATATTTTCATGTCGGTTAGCATACTTTTTTTATTCACTTTTTTTTGCTCCATTGACTTAAGTTAACGCGATCGCGATATTCTAACTTTGGATTTTTGCATGCATCGGGTTAGTGTACGATCACTAGCTGATACACATAAGCTTACTTTTATACAATATGCAAAACAATATTGCTGCTTTCTTTTTTTATATATTTGCAAACTTTTTTAAACTATCGCCAGCAACAATATTTTTGTGCCTATTGTCTCTCTTAATGTTTTGAAACTATGTCATTATTTTTTCTCTGTCCCTTCTGATCATACCCTTTCTTGTTTCGTGCATATTTTACCTTTTCCAGTTACTACTAAGGTAATGAGCTCAGTCTTTATGACAGGTATAGTGTTTGTCTTACAGCGCTAAAAATGTGGACCTATGGCTCCTGTCTGAAGTGGGTCCCCAAATACCCACAATAAGAAAGATATACAGAATGTTTAGTCAGAAAGGAGCGTCAATAAAGGCAAGGTCCGATAAGGTTGAGTTTGGATAATATAACTCACGATATAGTACTGAGATTCAGCTACAATTATGGTGATTGTATTGTATCAATACATATACATAGATTGAGACATATATGTTGCACAAGATTCTAAAAGGTACATAAAAGTATTTAATATTAAACATTAAAACAAGAGTATCATTAAAACAAATGTAATTGACCTGAACGGCAAGAAATATTATATAAAACCATATAAAACAGAAACACACGTGTGTAGCTTGTTTGCTTAGAATTGATAGTGGTATATCACAAAATGGGTTGTCAAAGGGTGAACCTCATACTAAGATAAGCACTAGATGTTGGTGGTGTTAAATGATGTTAATGCAGAAACGCCAACAGTATTATATATAGAGTTGTGGCACATATATATAATGTCTCATAAGCAATTGAAATACATAAAAAGAAAAAATAATAATACTGACAATTAACATAAAAGTGGTGATATCAAAGTATCACTTACAAAAAGTGAAAACTAAAAAATAGTGACTGAGAATTCTCTTAATAAGTCCAAAAAATGTTAAACCATCCAAATTGTTGTGATCCACTGTGGTGATTCAAACAAAAAAAGTTCAAGAAATTCGAAAAAATTCAAAAAATAATAATAATTAGTCCAAATATTCAAACCAAAGTGGTGATACACATGAGTCCAAAAAATTAAATCCACAAATTAAATCCAAAAGTCTAATCAACTAGTGTGTACACAAATTAGTGGGAGTGATCACAAAAAAAGTCATTAGCATCTAAAACGATTCTGGATGTGAAAAAAAGGGGATATTCGCAATGATGTGTTAAAGTTGTAGTCCCAAGTGAAAGGATGAAAAAATGAAAAACATATATATATGAAAAATAAAATGAGAATAAAAATAGCCAAAAATAGAAATAAGAATAATTCTGGGAAATCTTCAATACCTGTAGATGAAAAATAACAACATAGTACAATACTGTATTGTAATTTAATAATCAAGGAAAATAGCTCACCATAACTTTGTCAACGCGTTTCGGCCCACAGTAGAGGCCTTTATCAAGACTATGGTATGGTGTGGGTGAGCTGAGATCTTTATACCCTTCTCTAACCAATCGTATTAGGCTTAGGTGGCGCCACATTTTTGCGCCAAAATCGTAATACCGGAAATGGTAAACCGGAAGTGTTTGTCCGCAAGTATTGCGCCAAAATCATAATACCGGAAATGGTAAACCGGAAGTGTTTTTCCGTGTTTTGGCAAATGGTTCAGTTATATCTTAAATTTGCTTCTCTTTGTTGGTATAAAAAAGACTCATGTAGGAACATTATCTTGGATGTTCTTTGTTAGTTATTCGTGGTGCCCTCTTGTGTTTGCGGTATCCGTTTCTGAGTCTGACATTTTGGTTTTGTTTCCGGTTAGCAATTACGCTTTACCGGATGTTGCTAAACCGGATGTTTATAAACCGGAAGTTGCGAACTACATAAACATCCGGTGAAGCTTTATCTAATGTTGCGCCTCTAATGTTTAACCGGAAATAGTTGGAAAGCTGAGATAGTAAACATCCGGTGATTTGTGGAGCTAAATCAATATCTATAGAATTTAATTTCATTTTTTTGAAAATTATATTCGTTTAATTCCACTTTGTGAATAAAAATTGGAAAATTAGCAAATTGATTGGTTAGAGTTTCTAACGGGTGTATAAAGAATATAGAGAATATGCATGCATCCATCTATATTAAGTGTGTAACATAGGTGAGAGGTGTTGAATTGTGTGAATCTAATTTCCGTTGTCGAATAGTTACATTGTCCGCAATATAGTAAGTTTATATAGAAATGGAATGTGAAATAGAGAGGAAACTCATCTTATGTCTGAGTGTTTAGGTAGTGGTTCTAAGGAAAATAGAGAATGTTGGAGAGAAAGTATAGGGATCTGTTTTCTATATTCGTGAGTTTTACAGTTTGTATCAGGGCATCCTATTAGTCCCAATATCCACATATATAGGTATATAGTCTAAATTCTCTATATCTTAACTTATGTATGCGTGATAAATTGTTTATTAGCCTAGTTGACATATACTGAAAGTCAGTTACAGGTTATACATTCTGTCCATTGCCTCCAGTACTACCTGGTTTTTCTTAGCGGTGTAGGCACTGTTTCTGTTTTATATGGTTTTATATAATATTTCTTGCCGTTCAGGTCAATTACATTTGTTTTAATGATACTCTTGTTTTAATGTTTAATATTAAATACTTTTATGTACCTTTTAGAATCTTGTGCAACATATATGTCTCAATCTATGTATATATATTGATACAATACAATCACCATAATTGTAGCTGAATCTCAGTACTATATCGTGAGTTATATTATCCACACTCAACCTTATCGGACCTTGCCTTTATTGGCGCTCCTTTCTGACTAAACATTCTGTATATCAGCTCAGTCTTTATGCCTAGATCACTGGTTTTAGTAACATTTTGTGAAAATCATGTAACGTTCCTTTTGACATATCTTTTCCTGTTGTTGTTTTTTTTATTACTATCTACATCTCTGTTTCACTTTTCTCTCTCTCTATTCTCTAATAAAATGTTTAAAATGGAAGAGCTTTTCCTTTGATGTGAAGAGGAAAAATGAGATGTTGATGTCATTTTCTCTAATAGACAGAGAGAACCTAGGCAGAGAGGGAAAATCTGACATTTGTTTTGTTGCAAACAGATTTAAAGGGACATTAAACTCATAATTCTTAATTCCTCATAAAGGGCCAGATTACGAGTGGAGCACTATTGTTAGCGCAAGAAGCGTAAACGCGATCTTTACATGCTGTTTCAATGCAAATTCTCTTGCGCAAACTCAAGGTAAATGTATGCTCCCAATATTTTCTATTGGCGGCGTTGAGCAGGAATATCTGCTCGTATTATAAGTTGAAAGTAAATGCAATCACTAGAATGTATAAAGTTGGTCTGAGCAAACAGTTGTACTAAACTACTCGTATTAACTCCTAAACCACCACCCCCCAACATTGCAAACTGCCCCACTACTCTATTAACCCGTAAACTGTCACACGCCCATATGGCAAAATACACCTCTACTCTATTAAACCCTAAACCGCCACACCCCCACATTGCAAAATGTCTCACTACTTTATTAACCTATAAACCACCACACCCCCACATTGCAAAATGCCTCACTACTTTATTAACCTCTAAACCACCACGCCCCCCCATTGCAAAATTCCCCTAGCCAGCTACCACAAAAAAACTATCCTTACCTTACAAAACAAACTAACCTTACCTTAGAAAAAAAACTAACCTTACTGTTACAGAACCTTACTGTTATTTTGTTGTGAAGAGCTTATTTCCCAGCAGCAATGTCTGAACCAGCCAAGCCAGCGCCTAAGAAGGGCTCCAAGAAAACCGTAACAAGTATCATTTCATAAAGAGTTAACTTTGATCAGCTTTTAGAAACTATTTTCTAAATACAAGTTTGCTGGCCTCAGCTCTAATTAAGTTTAGTGATAAACATTCCCATTGTCTAATCACCTCCGGAGTCAGAATGCTAATTGATAGATGGACTGCATTGTTTTCTTATGTGTAACTTGTTATCTGAAGTACTGTAATCCTATTGTGGCCTGTCAAAGGACATTGTCTCTCTATCTAAATGTGTGATGGGGGATTTTAAGGGTATCCTAGCTGTACTACAGCTAAGGGGGATTATTCTACATTTGCGAGACTCATATAGAATACTATGGAAAGTAGCTTCTCCCCTCTTCAGCAATAGGGATCCAGGCTACTAAGCGGTCCATCTCTCAGCGAGACTAAGGGTAACCGTAACATTTGGCGGCAGCGGTGGGATATTCCTGGATTTCCTAGGAGAGGTACAGAACGGATGGAGAGATTGAAGCGTACAACCCTAAAGGATTTACTTGAAAGCAGAGGGGGGTATGCCAGCAACCGGCCGAGGAGAGAGCTTATCGCAGAATTGAGCGACCTGGATCAGAGCTTCACAATGGCGGAAATACCGACCACGATTAGTGACGAAAAAACCAGGAATGTTCGGGAGAAGATCTCACTGTATGGGCCGAACCCCTCCATGGAATTGGTACAGCAGTTGATGGCGGAAGTGGACGAGGATATACGAAAGACTCGAGCCCACGAACTCAACCTAGCGAACGCACACCGCAATGCTGAAGCCCCGCAGGTAATCATCCCTGTCGAAAATGCTGGGAGGCCCAAGATACCCTATGCGGCATTTCGACCCTTCCTAGAGAGCGAGACAGGGATTGATGTATATTTGGCGGACTTCGAAAGGCAATGTGCCCTGCACCAGATTCCCAACAGAGAGTGACCCACGATATTGTCTGGGAAACTATCCGGGCGAGCCCTGGAAGCCTTTCGTACTCTGGGTGCTGAGGAAGTGACACAGTATGAGCTAGTTAAGGAGACACTGTTGCAACGGTACGCGGTAACTCCGGACACGTATCGCCGACAGTTTCGGGGCACGAAAAAGAAGCCTAACGATACCCATATGGAATGGGCGCACAGAATGCGGAGAGCGGCAAATCACTGGATGAGCGGAAGTAAAGCGGTGACTGGTGAGGAAATTTTACAATTGTTTCTCTTAGAACATTTTTATAATGGCATGGAACAGCAAGGGAAGGAATGGCTGTGAGACAGGCGGCCTTCTACCTTAGAAGAAGCAGCCAAATTGGCCGATGAACATTATGACTCCCGTCTTCACAAACCCACGAACTACCGAGCTCCAGCACGGGTCGAACCCAGAGAGGTTTACCGTGCACCCCCTCATGCTGAATTCCGAGCCCCGGTGCCCGCAGGGCCCGCCCGACACTCAGGACCACCCAATAACCGCT
Source organism: Bombina bombina (assembly GCF_027579735.1). Lineage (NCBI taxonomy): Eukaryota > Metazoa > Chordata > Amphibia > Anura > Bombinatoridae > Bombina > Bombina bombina. The sequence continues at coordinate 196,829,717 of NC_069503.1, read as the reverse complement.
CTGAGCGTCCCAGACTGACTTGCCACCGATGCAAGCAACCAGGGCATTTCATGGCTAGCTGCACCCTTAATACGCACCAGACACCCAGGAATTACAATTACCCCTCTGGGTCATATCGTCCGGCCCGGGCCCTCTGTGTTAACCAAGAGGCCCCTATGGAGGAATATTTGGGGCCGCTTCACGAGGCAGACCCTGTATATGCTGCCTCAGATAACCGCCAGCACCATCGGCAGAAGGTATGGCTCGAGGGGCGATCTACCGAGGGATTGAGAGACACAGGGGCTACTATCACGCGGGTACAGAGTCATTTGGTGCCGGAGCACAAGCGATCCGGACAGACTGTGGCCGTTAGAGTGGCGGGGGGGGATGTGTACAAAATTCCAACAGCTAAAGTGCATCTTGATTGGGGAGCGGGAAAGGGGGCTGTGAACATGGGCATAATGGATAATTTACCTGCCGAAGTACTACTGGGCAACGATTTGGGCCCCATGACTTCTGCCTATGCTCCAGTATGCAACAACGAGGCGGACCCAGTGACTACACGGGCCCAAGCCCGGACGGAGCGAGAGTTCTCACCAGTGCGAGAGACACAGGTAAGACCTACCCTGACCTTGCCTGACATGTTAGGCCCCATACCCTGGGACACCCCAGATGCTTTCGAGACAGAGTCTAAGACTGATCCGACCTTACAAAAGTACCGGGAACGAGCAGAGACCGGAGGGGGCGGGGCAGATAACGAAACATTCTTATGGGAAAAAGGGAAACTATACCGCTGGACAGAGAAAAGGGGACAGCGTAGGTGACAGCTGGTAGTGCCCCACAAATACCGTCAAGAAATCCTCAAGATAGGCCACGACATCCCCTTAGCAGGCCACCTAGCCGTAACCCGTACCCTACACCGCATTACTCACACGTTCTTTTGGCCAGGGGTACACGCTGACGTTAGAACTTACTGTAACACCTGCGATGTGTGTCAACGAGTAGGAAGGCGAGGCGATCACCCTAAAGCCCATCTAGTAAATATGCCCATTGTAGAGGAACCCTTCAGCCGGGTTGCTATTGACCTAGTGGGACCACTGGCTACCCCTAGTCCCTCCGGTAAGCGCTACATTCTTACCGTAGTGGACTACGCTACCAGGTACCCAGAGGCTATCGCCCTATCCAACATACAAGCGGATACAGTAGCGAATGCACTAGTACAGGTGTTCTCCCGGCTAGGATTTCCAAAAGAAATCCTATCCGACCTAGGCACCCAATTTACGGCTGAATTGACCCAACAACTCTGGCAGGTTTGCAAAATTAAGTCCCTCCTGAGCTCCCCATACCACCCCCAGACAAACGGGCCGTGTGAGAGGTTCAATGGGACCCTCAAGCAAATGCTCAAGACGTTCACTCAGGAATACCGAGACTGGGAACGCTTCCTGCCGCACCTCCTATTTGCTTATCGGGAGGTGCCCCAGGAAACGACAGGGTTCTCTCCCTTCGAGTTGCTCTACGGAAGAAAGGTACGGGGACCCCTAAACCTGATCCGGGAGCACTGGGAGGGAGAGATGGAGACTGACGGTGTCCCCATTGTGCCATACGTGCTGGAACTCAGGGACCGTTTGGAGCAATTAGCCAAATCCATGCAGGCTAATCTCCAGTCGGCCCAGAGAAGACAGAAAGTATGGTACGATCGGGGGGCCCGAAAGAGAATCTTCACCATAGGACAAAAGGTGTTAGTACTTAAGCCGGTGAAGACAGACAAATTGCAGGCGTCCTGGCAGGGCCCCTACCAGATCGTAGAGAAAAGGGGAGACACCACTTATGTGATAGCTAGCTGCCACGACAACAATCTTAGAAAGACATTCCATGAAAACATGCTCAAGGAATATTTTGAGCGACCAGAGAACGTGACGGCCGTATGTTGTTCCCCTCAGGAAGACCCGACAGTCTACCCATTCCAGACCTATTAGAAAAGAGTCTCCCCACAGGTATAGTGGCTCAGGTTCAGATAGGAGACCGACTTAGCCCCACTGAAAGGGAGCAGCTCAACCAACTCCTACAGTCCAAACACCTCACCTTATCCCTGAAGCAGTTAGGACAGGAATGAAGAAGGAGATCGAGGAGATGCTCCAACTCAGGGTAATTGAGCCCTCCGATAGTCCCTGGGCCTCCCCAGTTGTCTTGGTGCCCAAGAAAGATGGGACCACACGGTTCTGCGTAGACTATCGGAGGCTCAATGAAAAAACCATGACGGACGCTTACCCTATGCCCAGGGTAGACGAGCTACTCGATCGTATAGCCAGGGGAAATTACCTGACCACTATTGACCTCTGCAAAGGTTACTGGCAGATTCCCCTGGCCCTGGAGGCTAACCCCAAGTCGGCATTCGTCACCCCATTCAGCTTATATCAGTTTAGGGTAATGCCGTTTGGGATGAAGAATGCCCCAGCTACATTCCAGCGCTTGGTGGATAGGCTCCTGGATGGCTTCCAGAGTTTTGCTTGCGCCTACCTGGACGACATAGCGATCCACAGTGAGTCCTGGGAGGACCACTTAGCTCGCGTAGGAATGGTTCTGGATCAGATCCGGGTTGCTGGCCTGACTCTGAAGCCAGAAAAATGCCACTTTGGGATGGCCGAGGTGCAGTACCTGGCTCACCGGGTGGGGTGTGGAAAGCAGCGACCAGAGCCGGCCAAGATAGAAGCTGTCGCCAATTGGCCCACCCCCATCACTAAGACTCAGGTCCTAGCCTTCCTGGGCACGGCAAGGTACTATAGACGGTTCATAACAGACTACAGCACACTTGCCAAACCCCTGAATGACTTGACCAAGAAGAACTTACCTCGACAGGTCCTGTGGTCTCCCCACTGTGAAACGGCTTTCCCGGCTCTCAAAAATGCTCTTATTAACGCTCCTGTCTTGGCGGCCCCAGCCCTTAACAAACGTTTTATCGTCCATACAGATGCTTCCATGTTCGGGCTGGGAGCCGTCCTCAGCCAAGTAGGCGAAGATGGAGGGGAGCATCCAGTTGCCTACATCAGCCGGAAGCTCCTGCCCCGCGAAGTCAGCTATGCAGCGGTCAAAAAGGAGTGTTTGGCTTTGGTGTGGGCATTAAAGAAATTGACTCCCTATTTATATGGGCAGGAGTTCACTCTGGTCACCGACCATAACCCGTTGGTGTGGCTAAACCGGGTCTCTGGAGATAACGGCAGGCTATTACGTTGGAGTTTATCGTTGCAACCCTTCAATTTCACCATTACTTACAGACCTGGGAAACAGAATGGCAACGCCGACGGGTTGTCCAGACAAACCGACCTCAGCCCCACATAACCAGCGGTCTGGACAGCCTTAGTTTGCCCCGAAAAGGGGTCAGACCGTGTCTGCCAGAGTGTTCCACAGAAAGGGAGCACTGTTACAGAAGCATTAGTTATTTTGTTGTGAAGAGCTTATTTCCCAGCAGCAATGCCTGAACCAGCCAAGCCAGCGCCTAAGAAGGGCTCCAAGAAAACCGTAACAAGTATCATTTCATAAAGAGTTAACTTTGATCAGCTTTTAGAAACTATTTTCTAAATACAAGTTTGCTGGCCTCAGCTCTAATTAAGTTTAGTGATAAACATTCCCATTGTCTAATCACCTCCGGAGTCAGACTGCTAATTGATAGATGGACTGCATTGTTTTCTTATGTGTAACTTGTTATCTGAAGTACTGTAATCCTATTGTGGCCTGTCAAAGGACATTGTCTCTCTATCTAAATGTGTGATGGGGGATTTTATGCTTCCCCCCCTGGGAGTGCCCTGTGTGCATGTAACCTCAATAAAAAGCAGGCTGGGCATCCCAGTCCTGAGTTCTTGGTTGACCCTCAATCGCAGCGTTGACTCGTTTTGTGGGCATAAGGGTATCCTAGCTGTACTACAGCTAAGGGGGATTATTCTACATTTGCGAGACTCATATAGAATACTATGGAAAGTAGCTTCTCCCCTCTTCAGCAATAGGGATCCAGGCTACTAAGCGGTCCATCTCTCAGCAAGACTAAGGGTAACCGTAACACTTACCTTAAAAAAAATCTAACATTACAAAATAACCTAACCTTACCTGAAATATAAAATACCCTAACATTAAAGAAAAATAGCTACCATTACAGAAAAAAAAAACAGATTACTGAAAATAAAAAAACAGTTATGCCTATTCTAAAACCCACTTAAAAAAAAGACCCCAAAATACAAAACCTATACTAACACTAAATAGTCCTTAAAAGGGCTTTTTGTAGGGCATTGCCCTAAAGTGACATAGCTCTTTTATAAAGAAAAAAACCTAAAACACACTATTCTACAAGTAACCACCCAAAAAAACGAATCTAAAAATTGCGATGAAAAGGGCATTTGGCCGTGCATTGCTATTAGAAGGGCGTTTAGCTCTTTTTCTGCCCAATGAAATAAAAACTTAAAAAAACCTAATCTTTAAAAAAATTTAAAAAATTAAAAAAAAAAAAAAGGCAAAAGAATCCTAACACTAAACCCAAAAGTTAAAACTGGGCGGTGGCGTTCCATCTTCATCCCTGCATTACTTTATCTTCATTATATATAAAGGGAGCACCTCGCATTCAAAATGTAGTATGCAGATGGGAAATGCATGAAGAGGAAGTCGGCAACCCAAAGATAAGAAGCTGAATGAAGACTGAGCACCGCCGGGATAAAGATGGAGGGCTGCCACTCATCTTTGCTGAGTACAACTTTTGGGGTTTAGTGTTAGGATTTTTTTTGGGTGGCGTTTTATTTTTAGATTAGGGTTTTATTTTAAATAGGTTTAGGCAGAAAAGAGCTAATTGCTTGTCTATGGGCAATGCCCTGCCAAATGCCCTTTTTTAAGGGCACATTTTAGAGAAGGTATTTTCTAGATAGCTTTTATTGGGGGGTTATTTGTAGAATGGGGGGGTCTTTATAAAAGAGTTAAGTCACTTTAGGGCAAAGCCCTACAAAATCACTTTTAAGGGATATTGCTATATGTTAGTTTTAGTATAGGTTTTTATTTTGGGGTGGGGGGTTTTAAGTGGAGTTTTAGAATAGATATAACTTTTTATTTTTTATCTAATGGTGTTTTTTTGCGATGTGGGGATTTGGCGGTTTAGGGGTTAATAGAGTAGTGGGGTATTTTGCGATGTGGGCATGTGGCGATTTAGGGATTAAGAGAGTAGAGGGGACTTTGCGGTGGGCTATGTGGTGGGTTAGGGGTTAATAGTGTAGTGGGGACTTTGCGGTGGGCTATGTGGTGGGCTAGGGGTTATTAGAGTAGGGGCTTATGGCAATTCGGGTTAGCGCACGAGTGTAGTTTTCTTTTCCACTTTTCCCTCTCCATTGATGTCTACGAGGGAGTACTTTAAAACTTTCATAATCTTTTAGCTAATTTTCCTGTGATTTGGCCCTACACAGCAATTGCTTGTTCAGTGCAGGAATTCGTTTAGAGCTGTCTCTAATTGGCAACAGATAAAGGTTCTGATTAGGCTATTCAAGCGGTGTGTTCCCAGGATGCAAAACAAAACAATATTACATACAAAATAATAGTTTCAATTGCTTTTGAACTATTTATTTTTCACACACTTTTCCTTCTGATATATAATATGTATGTGTGTGTGTGTGTATAAAATGTATTACATACATACTAGAAGTATTGACCACCAAATGATTATAATGGATTTAAATATCTCCAGTGTTGTGCAAAGATATATGTGTAGATAATTAGACACAGGAGAGAAACAGTGTGATACAGCGAAACCGATTACTACAGTATGAAAAGCTAGTGATTATGCTGGCACCATAAAAAAGACATTCATTAGTTAACAAAATGCGAGTGCACATAAATTACCAGAGTGCTCTCTATATATTACACAACACACCAGGATATAAAAATAAAGATGCCTGTCATACACCTGGAATATTGCAGGTATAATTTACAAAAGGATAGTGAGAAAGCGCTGAAAATAGAGAGGAAGTAGCTACACCAACACAAAGAAAACAGGATGATTAATATAATCCCCAGGAGGATATTAGCAAATTCTTAGATAGAAGATCTTCCTGCGCTAAAGTCAGAGATAAACTGACGCTAAAGCTAAATCAATAGGGCGATGATTTTTAATAAGGTAAAATTAATTTTAATTTTCGTTCAATATAAAAATCTATCTAAAAAGTATTTCATGTGTATTGGGATGTAGTCAATATAATGGCCTATGACAGCACAAAAAACTCTTTAAAAAATACAATAAATTCGCATGGACGTGCTGTAGATTAGCTCCGGAGCTGTTGGGGCCTTTGAGCTACCACATTGGCATCTATGTCGTCTTATCTCACTCGAGCCTCAATCTAACCCTGTCCCAGCTGCTCCGGCTGACCATACACCACCCTGGCTAAAAGAGGAAACACCGGGCAAAGTGCTCAAGACCACTGAAGCGGGAGCCGTGGCCACCATCTTGCCGCCCAACTTGCTTGTCCTGCATGATCCTATTGACTGCTGTGGGCTGCCGGGCTAACACTCATTCATAAACTTCCTACACGTGCAATAAGAGAAGCACCATAGCACAACTGTCCCGTCTGGCCGGTGCTGCACTGGGGGAGATCCCGTTATCGGAGGCTGACTCCTGCTTCCCACGTGGTGAGTCCCGACATTTACACTCATCTGCCTTACCGCATACTCACTGTGGCACTGCTGGGCACACAACAAGCAATATCCCCTATACCACATATTACAAGCCGCCACAGAATTAACGCACAAACAGACTACTTATCTCTAGATAAAGCCAGAGTGAGGGGACAGCCTCTGCAGGCCACACATAAGGCATATAAAGACTGTTCTAGGTATAAGGGGACATTCAAGCACCCAGTCAGCAGTGCTTTTTGCTGCGCTCATTAGAAATTTATTTTTTGAAGGGCCCAGTTCATGAGGGGACTTTAAGCTACCTCTTGAACTTTAAAGCACTACAATCCTGTAATTCACTGTAGAACAACCGCAACACACACTGTCGCCTACCCCTGAGGACAGTAATAAACTGCGACAGCTCCTGGGTGTAACGCCACCACACCTCTTAAAAATCCTACAACCTACAGTGATATTGCTTGTCTATCTTCCATCTATCAGCCCAAGCAGGGCTAGCATTGCCCCTGCCATTCACCTTGAGCTCTCAATACCCACACCTGGCTATAATGGCAAGCAAGAAGGGTAATAAACCTAACAAACTAACAAAGCTACAACCCTTGGGTCCCTCTGTCTCATCATTCTTTCACCCTCACGACCCTGCGCCCACAGAGAACACGCAATCCTCAGACCAACCCGCAGTGGGCCCTGACCACAACACGCCACATGACCCGCTTCAATCTATACAGTCCCAGATAGCGGGCCTCCCCTTAAAATCTGATATAGAATCCCTGAAGAAGTTTATTAAAGATGAAATAAAGGATCTTAAAAAAGACCTCAACGACTTGGGATCCAGAATAGAATATGTTGAAGAAGGCCAGGAGCAACTCAATACCATGGTCAGCACTAATACCCATCAACTTTCTATACATGACTCTATGATTCAGTCCCTGTCTGATAAAATCGAGGACCTCGAAAATCGAGGAAGGAGGAATAACCTTCGCCTGAGGGGAATTCCAGAAGACATCTCCACTGACCAACTCAAAACTTATGTCACAGAATTCTTTCATTATCTCTTACCTCATACCCCTCCCCTCAAAGACAAAGATATTGAGAGGGTACACAGAGCCCTGAGACCCCCTGCTAAACCTCCTGCCCCTCCCAGAGATGTAATCCTCAGATTCCTCAAATTCACCACCAGAGAGGAGATCTGGCAGGCTGCCAGGACCAGACGATCAATACAATTTCATAACCATTCTCTACAAGTATACCAGGATCTGTGCCCTCAAACGGTCCAAAGAAGAAGGGAGGTCCGCTTCATTACCAAAACTCTCCAAGACAATCACATTAGATACAGGTGGGGCTTTCCATTCAGTCTCATCATCTCCCACAATGGAAGCCAGATCATTTATAAAAGTTTCTCGGATCTGGAAAGCATCTCTAAAAAGCTTAACCTCTCATTCGAACCTCCATCCGAGAAAGTCATAGATAACCCTCTCCGTGTGCCTCCTTCTGAAGATGGAAACTCTAAAGAACAGAGGCTCAACTGGTCCAAAGTAGCACCTAAAATGCGCAAGACAGGTCCCTCCTCCTCACTTGCAGATCCCTGATCCCAAGAGCACCTTACTGGGTTTGACTGTACAAATACCATCAAACTAACACCTCAACTTACCACTTACTCACTTTGGCCCCATGAAACAAAAGGTCTTCCCCGGGATGCTCAATATCTCAGGACTCCCGGAAATGCTTTGGGACGTTGATACATCATAGACTTTTTTAGATTGATATTGTTTGTATGTTTGATGCTCGTTCCCTACCTCTCCATACCCACTATCCCAACTGAGCTCAGAGTTTTATTCATTATTTTGAACATGCCATTAGTCCTAATACAATTATTAAATACCCTCAAAGGTTACCCAACATCATGCCTCCCCCACGGATGATGTTCTTACAACCTTATCCAGGCCACAACATTTTTAAATGTGGCTTATTTTATGTTTTTTCTTTTTGTTTTTTTGTTTTAATGTTGATTCAGGTTTTCTTCAACTGTTATACTGTTGTTAACCTTATGCTCTCTTGTTTAGTTGGTTCCAGCTTTGATATCTATAATGCAGTCCTTCCACCATCTGATCACCTAGGACTCTTCGCTCGCTTTTATGCCTCTACTCTACTCTACCTTAGTGGGTCTCCAGCAACGACAGGTAATTCTACACAGCACCACTTCATACTGTTCAGGGGCACTTACCTACACATTATACACCTCCACTCCCGAGTTCAACATGTTCCTGTACTCTCCACGCCTCCACAATTATTCATAGCTTTCCCCACCACACTTAGACATGGATAGGACCCCTAGATCTATTAAGATTTCCTCCCATAACGTTAAGGGATTCAACATTCCTCAGAAAAGGACCACGGCTATGAGGGACTACCAAAAACTAAAATTCAATATCATCCTACTACAAGAGACACACTTCCGAAAAGGCAGGGAGCCCATACATTCTTTTAGAAGATTTGGTCAGGCATTTTTCTCCTCCCACACCTCAAAACAAAATGGGGTGGGGATTTTGATTAGAAAACAGATTCCCTTTACCCCCACTAACATATACAAGGACAGGGAGGGCAGACTGGTGGTTATCACTGGGCGACTTTTTAATAAGGTCATTACCATTGCCAACATATACTCACCTAACTCCAACCACGCACGATTTTTTACCCAGGCATGTAATATAATATCCGAACACGCTAAGGGCACACTGGTCCTAGGGGGTGATTTTAATGTCCCCCTCGACCCCAGTATAGATTGCTCATCTGGCTCCTCCTCCATACCCCAGAAAACTCTAAAATCCATTAAGTCGTCCCTGACAAAACTAAAAGTACACGATGCTTGGAGAATATTCCACCCACAAGAAAAAGACTTTACCTTTTACTCCTATCCCCACCAAAGCTACTCTCGCATAGACTACTTGATGATAGATGTCACCAGTCTAGCCTTAGTCCAAACCACAGATATACATCCTATTACATGGTCCGACCACGCCATGATTAATATCTCAGTAAACTGGCCCACATCTCAGAGATGCGACCGCACATGGAGACTAGACAAATCCCTATTGTCTGACCCCATGACTAGACTACGTATACACGAACAAGATTATAACATACTTTAGCCTAAACTCCTCCCCCGAGGTTTCACCCCTCAATATATGGGAAGCACACAAGTGCGTTATTAGAGGGGATCTGATTGCCATCAAGGTGGATAGAGATAGACAAAACACATTAGCTCTTAAAAACCTACTAGAGGAATTAGAAAAGCTATCAGACTCGCATAAGAGACACCCAAAGTCCCATTCCCTACTTGAACATATTCAGCACAAACAGAGACAACTAGATCTCCTCCTGGGTAGAGAGGCTAAACGTAGGGCCTTATTCCTAAAAAGAAGATTTTACGAGGGGGGAAACAAGCAGGGCAGGCTTCTGGCGAGACTCTTACGCAATAAATCTGCAAAAAGTTACAAGTAAAACTTGGAATTCCTCGTCTGACATTGCCGACCACTTTAGAACATATCACGAGGACCTCTATAATCTACACAAAAACATGACTCCACCATCTCAATCTGCTATCAGTGACTACCTAACTTCCCTTGACCTCCCTACCCTCTCCGCAGACCAGAAATCCGACTTAGACTCCCCCATCACCTTAAAAGAAGTTCAGGTCCAGATGGCTTTAGTCACTTGTACTACTCTAAATTTATTGACATTTTGGCATCCCCCCTCCTTGCTCATTTTTTAGACATCGACAACGGAATCTCCTTCCCCTCCCTATCCCTTCAAGCACACATCTCTGTTATCCCTAAACCTAACAAACCCACCGACTTTATCCCTAACTACAGGCCGATTTCCCTGCTAAATGCAGACATAAAAATCTATGCTAAAATTTTATCATCCAGACTGAATCGATATCTCCCCTCCTTGATCCACCAAGATCAGGTCGGTTTCATCCCCTTCAGAGAGGCTAGGGACAATACGGTCCGCAACCTCTACCTCCTCTGGCATTCTAAGAAGTGTAACCTTCCCACATTATTCCTATCCACCGACACGGAGAAAGCCTTCGACCGCGTCGGATGGTCCTTCCTCAGAGCCACCCTCCAATCTTTCGGCCTTGGAGATCGCATGCTCCATAGAATTTTTGCGCTGTACAATGGCCCTAGTGCACGAATTCGAATCAACGGTATATTATCCACCCCTTTCCAGATATCAAATGGCACTAGACAGGGGTGTCCACTATCACCCCTGCTATTTGTCTGCCTCCTAGAAACCTTCGCTACCAAAATCCGGCAAAATAAAGAGATACAGGGCATCTCGATCGGAGATTACTTATATAAGTTGTCTCTGTTCGCAGATGACATACTGTTCACACTCACTGACCCTATCAAATCCATTCCTGCACTACTAGACGAACTCACAATCTTCCACGGCCTGACCAACTTCCTCGTAAACCACTCCAAGTCAGAATTCCTAGGAGTCTCCTTGACACCCTCCATTTCACAGCTCCTTAGATCAGTGTGCCCCTTCCGCCAATGCCCATCCTCCCTGAAATATTTAGGCACATATCTTACTGACGACTTAGACATGGTCTTTCATCTAAACTTTGCCTCCCTAAAGACTTCGCTGGAACGCGACCTATCCTTCTGGCACTCCAGGCGCCTATCCTGGATGGGCAGAATTAATGCAATTAAAATGACCACCTTCCCAAGAATTCTATACTTACTACAGGCCCTTCCCATCCCCCTCCCGTCTCGATACCTGGCCAGCCTCCAGCGAATGTTTAATTCCTTTATTTGGGGGGGAAAACACTCTAGAATCAATAATAAAACTATGATGAGCCCCCGCATACATGGGGGCCTGGGTGTCCCAAATTTGAACTTGTATAGCCGAGCAGTCTTTATCCAAAGAATACTCAACTGGAGAATTCATAAGACCCAAAAAAGATGGGTCGCTCTTGAAAAAGCTCTGAACCCCAGTTTGGTACTGGAGTCTAGTTGTTGGTCCCCAGGGGGGGGGGGAGACTGGCCGGACATTTCAGACAACCCTATCACCAAAGAAACTCTGACACAATGGGAAAAAGCAAATAGGGAAAATCCTTATCTTTCGTCCAGACCCTCCCCTCTGACCTCATTGATATATAATCATGAGTTTTCTCTGACTGATTGTGAGGGACCCCTTGGAACGAGAGCTTCCTGCTCAGATATATCCATCCATCACATATCTGATAATGAACACCTCCGTCCACACCTACAGTTAGTAGAGATGGGCTTCTCTTGGGCCCAGCACTGGTTCACTTATAGGAAGGTACACCACTACATTACGACCCACAAACAACACCTTAATCTACTAAGACCTCGAACTAAACTTGAGCATCTACTTTCGGCTACGTCTACACTAAATCACACCTTATCCAAAATATATTCCATTCTCGCCCACCCCCCGGCAGCCTTCCCGCCTCCGTGGAGTCCTGGGAACGGGAGCTGGGAGTTATCATCCTCCCACAGGTGGCTTCATCCATATTCATTAATACCAAATCCTCCTCATCATCTGCCCGATTATTAGAAATGAATTACAAAATCCTACACAACTGGTACCTCACCCCACGTCGCCTACATACACTATACCCCTCGACTAATAACCGCTGCTGGCGGTGTGGACACATAGGCAGTGGCATGGGCCACATGTGGTGGTGGTGTAATGCCATTAATTCCTTTTGGAGATCTGTTGTCTGTGAAGTGGAAAAGATTTTTCAGAAAACACTACCGTGGGATCCACTGCTGTTCCTTTTAAATAAAAACATTAAACTCCCCTCCAAGCCATACCTTATACTTTTTCGCATATTCACAAACAGCGCTAAATCGCTCATTGCTAAAAATTGGAAGTCCCCAGACCCCCCTAGCCTTATACAATGGAGGTGTATGGTCACTGACCTCCTGGAGTTGGAGGAATACAGCGCGTTCAGATCAAATAATAGAGACCACTATATTATTGCACAAGATATTTGGGAGCAGTACATTAAAAAGCACGCCACACTTTCACAAGTTGTTGGGCCCCCAACGCCCTCTCCTAACACGCCAATGGAGACCTAGCTTTTCTTTACTCTTTCAGCTTTCCCTTAGAGCATATACTATATAAACATGCTGGACTAACACATAGACTATTACCCTATCTACAGGTAACTTTCTTATCTTTTTCGCTATTTCTTTTCCTTCCCTGTTTTACCTCAACCCACGTGTAATCATATGTTTGTTGTTATTATTGTTATTTCACTTGGGATGTATCACAAGTTTGTATCTGCTGATGCATTTTGTATTGTTTTCTTTTTTTTTTTTCTCCTTAAAACCTTTAATAAAAACAGACCTTGGAATAAAAAATACAATACATTCAATTCAAAAATGGAAAAAAATGAATAAAAAGATGAAAAATAAAAATTGATTAGTATATACAGTGAGTTAGTGTATAGTGAATTAGTGTACAATAAAACAATATCAAAAAATAATTATGGCAATATGAGTAAAATAGAACAAGCACTAAGATCCCAAATAAATGATAATAAATATCATGATATAAAAAGTTTGACATAAAAAGTTAAAAGGGCAAGCAAGATTGCGACAGCCAGTTATTAGTTATTGCACACAACTATTGCAAGAAAAGTGCTGTAATGAAAAATAGTGCAGTTGCTGCAGATTTTTGCTTTGCGTAAACAGATAGTGTTATTTTACATGGAGCTGGCAATGTTATTGTGCAAAAAAGCAGAAAAGCAATTCCTTATCTCATATATCCTGTTACAAGGGAATCCAATGCTGTATGATAGGGAAACTCTTCCAACACTGTGTTATTGCTTTGTTTAAAAGGGGTTGAGAACTCTATAAATGCAGATAGAAGAGCTTTTCTCAAAAGTATGCTAATAATAATACCCTTAAAAGTGTCAATCCAAACTTACAGGTAAGCTATCTTTGAGCTGCTCCGTTCCAGGGAGACACCACGTCGGCGTCTAGATTGATCGCCCGTTCCTTGTTTCAGAAAGCCGGGCAAGTGGAAGAAGTCCAACGTAGCAGACTATGGTGGTCTAACTGGGCCAAAACAAGAAGCAACTCGTTTCGGATAAGTCCTTTCTCAAGCTTCTGATAGAATGGTAGCCAAAAGGCTCCTTTTATAGCGGAGCAGTGGGTCATTTAAAGCAATATTTCACATATGATTCAAAAGCTTAAATTAGCAAAAGATCCACATAATGGGTACATAAATGGACTGAAAAACAACTTGCAAAATATTTTATAAAATATCTATCCTAAACAATCGGATTTACTTAAAAACCAGGATAAAAAGAATTTTAAATACCCTAATTAAAACACCAAAGACACCGTAACTGTAAAAAGTTTTTTAAACCTAATTTAATATATAGATCTATAAAGAGATATCCATGGGAATCTAATAAAAATACATATTGTGATACTGATTTTCCAAAATAAAATATTTCACAAAAAATTTCACAAAAAAAGAGGATTCTAAGATGGCTTATTTATAAATAAATTCTATATACACAGATAAGAATGGTGACACATAGCACCAATGTAGCATCATTCAGGACCCCTTCTGGAACCTGAGACGTCCACCAGAGGACCCAAAAAAGCCTGCATGTAAGACACATATATTTGCACTGTGAAATCAATCATTCAAAAAACTGCCTAAATCAAAATCTAAATTCATGCCCGCAGGGGCCAGAGTATCTAAATCAAAGATCCATTTTGCTTCAGTTCTCAGAAGAGCATTTATTGGATTCCCTCCTCTCCAGTTTTTTTGTAGTCTATCAATAATAGTATAGTTAAAATGTTTTAAATTACCATTATTACATTTTTTTTAAATGTTTCGGTACTGGGAGATCCTTATTCCTTTCCTCATCCATATGCTCAATTGATGAAATATGTTCCCGAATGCGGTCGCGGGCTGACCTTTCTGATTCTCCTACATATTGTGCCCCACAGCTGCATTCCAAAAGATATATAATACATCTATCAGTACACCTGTATGTTCCTTTTATAAAATACTCTTTACCTGTGATTGAAGATTTAAAAGATTTTTTCTTAGTTGCATATTTACAGGCTTTGCATGAGAGACATGGAAAAAAACCTCTCAGATCCTTTCCCCATAGATCTTTTTTGTTCTTTATATTTTGGGGGGGTTTTTTCAAATCAGTAGGCACCAACATATTCTTTAATTTTTTTGACTTTTTATAACTATTTTTGGGTATTCAGGTAAGATTGGACCCAAAACTCCATCTTTTTTTTATAATGGGCCAATACTTCTTCATATTTTTTTCAATTACCCCTCTATTGCAATTATATTGAGTTATAAAAGTGAGAAATGTTTCATTACAGTTAGCATCTTTTTGTTTCTGTTTACATAACAGTTGCTCTCTTGGTTTATTTTGGCAGGTTAGTCTGTCAGCTTTAATTTGTACTTTTTTATATCCCCTTTCTTCAAATTTTTTTGTTAAAATAGTGGACTGTATTACATAGTCCTCCTCATTATTGCATTTTTTTCGAATTCTAGTAAACTGACTTTTTGAAGTGTTACTTTTCCATCTCTCTAAGTGGCAGCTGGATGCATGTATATAGTTATTTGCATCTACCGGTTTAAAATATGTTTTGGTTTAAGATTTTCGGTTGATATCTAAATCTAAAAACTGGATATTGAAGGGACTGCTGGTATAGGTGAAACTTAAATGATTCTCATTGTTATTCATTCGGCATATAAACCAATCTAAATCTTCCCTACTTCCTCTCCAGACAATCATATAATCTATATATCTTTTATAGAGAACCAGGTTTGCTCCCAGATCTACGGAATCCAAACAGATGTGTTCCCAGAAACCCATAATGATTCTCTATAAAAGATATATCGATGATAT